>NC_056061.1:35023875-35329250 GCF_016772045.2 Ovis aries | reverse complement strand
GTCTTTATATATATATATTTTTGTCTTTATGTCTTTTTTGTTTTTATGTCTTTACGTCTTCAATGTCTTTATAGACGACCCATTCATCACCATGGACCCAAGCTTCTTGAGTTGTTCATTCCCAGGAGCCTTTTAGCCACATGTTTTGTATATGCCTATGTGCTGTACTTATTTACTCAGTTGTCCAACTTTTTGCATCCCCTTGGATTGTAGCCCGCCAGGCTCCAACTGCATCACAATCATTATTGTGACTCAAAGTACACTAGCTTTTAGATCAGTAACTCAGAAATTCAACTCCTTTCCTCTTACTTTCAAATGTATTTGACCCCATTACACTTGATTTTGACCCTCTTGGACCTATGAGTTGATCAATCATCAATTTGTTTTTCATATATCAGTTCTTTCCTTCATTGTATTTCTCCATATCCAGCTTAGTTTCTCTCTTTTACTGTCACGGACATTCTTCTCTAGTACCGAATTTATTTTTCCTCTGTCGTTTTACAGCAAAACTTGACCCTGTATTTGTGTCATTATCTTCTCCAATGGGCCTGACTCAGAAAAATAAACTCAGCTAGAGAAAATCAACCCATCAGAAAAAATGGAGCCTCTATAACTGATAGTAATACCAAAGGAGCTGTCAATTCTGTCACAACTGATACGAACTCTTTGTAGTTACCACACTCTCTTACATTCTACAACACTGTTCTTGAAGTTTCTTTCTGCTTCTCAAGTCTACCAGTCCCTCTCCAACTTAAATAGTAAACCTGCTCTCCTGCTTCTAAGAGAAATAGTATCATTAGATAGGAATGTCCTACCTCAATGCTGATCATCAAATTTACAAGCACTGCTCACTAACTGCTGTTTTGTCCTCTTGTAGGTTGGATGGAGAGATTGGTCCTTCTCAAGGATTATCTTTCCATCTTTCTTTTCCATTCTAGCTTGTGTGTTCAGGAATTTTTAGATCTATGTTCCTTTCTTTCTCTGCTTTAGACATCTAGGCCTTTCACTTCTGATCAATTTACATTTGTGTTTTTAAAGGATCATGATTGCTCATTAAGAAAAATAAATTTCAGCAGTCACCCAATGTTTCAAGTTACCTTCTGAGGCAACCTCCCTTATCATCTTTACCTTTCCTTCTTTATTTGGTTGTACAGTACATCTCATATCTCACCAATAATTGTTTTTGAGCAAACATGTCATCAAAAATTGCTCTTATTAATGTTGCCAGGTTGCTAAATCCCATAGATATTTGTCACGCTTTATCTTATTTGATCTGTAAAAAGCTATTTATTCAACTTCCTACTCTGAAGCATTCTTTGCCACTGATTTCCATACAGTTTTCCTCATTTTTCCCACTTAGGTTGCTATTTGCTATCTTTACCTCTTTGAACCATCTTTTAAATGTTGCCAGAAAGTGTGTATATTATAATAAACTTAGGGGAAAAAAACCCTACTCCTTTATTTCTTTTTTTTTTTTTTAGTTTATATCATGTGTTTATTTTATTTTATTATTTATTTTTAAAATTTTCTTTCTTTTTTTAATTTTTATTTTTACTTTATTTTACTTTACAATACTGTATTGGTTTTGCCATACATTGACATGAATCCACCACGGGTGTACATGCATTCCCAAACATGAACCCCCCTCCCTCCTCCCTCCCCATAACATCTCTCTGGGTCATCCCCGTGCACCAGCCCCAAGCATGCTGCATCCTGCATCGGACATAGACTGGCGATTCAATTCTTACATGATAATATACATGTTTCAATGCCATTCTCCCAAATAATCCCACCCTCTCCCTCTCCCTCTGAATCCAAAAGTCCGCTATACACATCTGTGTCTTTTTTGCTGTCTTGCATACAGGGTCATCATTGCCATCTTTCTAAATTCCATATATATGTGTTAGTATACTGTATTGGTGTTTTTCTTTCTGGCTTACTTCACTCTGTATAATCGGCTCCAGTTTCATCCATCTCATCAGAACTGATTCAAATGTATTCTTTTTAACGGCTGAGTAATACTCCATTGTGTATATGTACCACAGCTTTCTTATCCATTCATCTGCTGATGGACATCTAGGTTGTTTCCATGTCCTGGCTATTAAGATGATGTAGAAATATCAAGCTTTGAAGATTCTTCTAAGACCCCAAAACTAATTAAGACTCCTCCTTGGTTAATACCCCAAACAAAAATCCATGCAAAATAAGCAGAATAAACCCAGCTAAAGCTATCAACTCCAGGGCCCTGATGCGTAAGTAGAGTTTGTTGGTCTAGAATTATCCACTAATTAAAAATTGTGAGGAAATTAACAAGATGTTGCCAGTTAGACTCTCTCACCCCAGGCTCTCATGCCCTCTCACCCCGTGTTCTGTAAGCAATGACGTTGCACAGTTATGTAACAGCTGAGATTACTTACAGCACTGCACATGCGCATCACAAGGTATTCGCTTGGTCATGGGCTACTTTGTGCAGTATGCCTGTATGAGCTGCACCATGAAAGCCCTGGCTGCTGCTGCACTGGGGCTACTACATTGGAGCAACATCATGGTTATGTCATATGAGGTTCTATAATGGCTATGTTATGGCTGCTTCTGAAGCTGCTGTGTCAGCCAGGATAGAGGCTGTGTCAGCCAGGATAGAGGCTGTGTCAGCCAGGAGAGAATAGACATGCCTGCAGTTCCTATGGCTCCTCTCATCTTCTTCCAGCCTCTTAGTTCATGCCTTGCCTACTCTGGGTTCAGCAAACAGTGTGAACAGCAAGACAATTGGCATCACAAACAGGATCAGCAATATAAGAGTGCTTTGTGTGAAATCTAAGTGTGAAGGCTGGTTTACTGCTTGAAACCAAGACCTTGGGTGTGGTTCATTGTGAAAGCAGCATTAAACTATTGGCTGCTACTGCTGCTAAGTCGCTTCAGTCGTGTCTGACTCTATGCGACCTTATGGACAGCAGCCCACCAGGCTCCTCTGTACACAGGATTCTCCAGGCAAGAATACTGGATTAGGTTGCCATTTCCTTCTCCGTTAAACTATTGGAGGCTTTGGTTTATTTGAAAGTTATGATCCTAGGTAAACAGAAAGGCACAGATTCAGTCAGGTAAGTAAGAACCCTGTCAAGTTACCTAATTATTTCAGAACTAGATTCAAAATACCACCAATATCACCAGGGGATGTGAGACTCAAACTACCCTTTTGAAACATTGCTATGGATTGGAAGATGAGAAAGGGATCACAGAATGAAACAAATAATAGGGCCACTTGAAAGGAATCTGTGAGGATATTTGAGCGACTGAGAGAAGGAATGAAATAGGTAAAAAATAACAAAAAAATGTGAGCTTATATTGAAAAAAACACAATAGAACATTGTTTTATCTTTGTGAAATACATTTTGTACAACTGTCAATATTTTATCAATAAAAACTAAAGGCAAATATCTTAAAATTCTATATAATGCATGAAAAGAAATTATATAGTAAAATTATATATGAAAATATGAAAAATAAAAATAATGAATGTTTAACAAGTAGTAAAAACATCATTAAAAAAGTAGACTAGGTATACTGAACATGAAAAGAGAATGAGTTAAAAATAGTGATTAATTTAATCAACACAAAACACAGATAAATAAAAAAATGTAATTTTTTGAAAGAAGAGATAAGGGAAATGGAGAATAAATTGAGAAGTTTCATCATATGTTGAGTAGGAGTTCCAGAAGAAAACAATGGAAATAATTGCAAAAAAGCAATATTTAAAAAGATAATACCTGAGAATTTGCTGGAATTTTGGTAAAATATTTACCAATAAATAAAAAATATATTCTAAGAGATAGGATAGGCTCAAAAAAATAAATAAATTTACCCCATTGTGAACAATACAGAGAGAAAAGACATTGAAAAATAAGGAGCAGACTGATTTCTAATGCATGTAACTGACAAAGGAATTTAAGTATTCAGACTACAAGAACTTTTGCAAATAGGCAGTGAGAATGGGATATGAATGGAGACATGGATTTCTAAAATTTCAAGGCCACAGGCTCTGTGAGCTGGGTTTGATGGTTTGGGACCAATTCCTAGGATCTAGGAGCAAATGCTTTTATCCAAATAGTGGGCAAGAAGAAAGATTAAGGGGCTATTTTTTGCTGTTGATGGATGGTTAGAGCCTAGAAAGCAGGAAGTAGTACTGAAGTATACTGCCCAAAGGGTGAATTGTTCAGAGAGAAGAAAGTGTATTATCATGAATTTAATACAAAAATCTCCATGGCTCTAGCTGAAAGGCAATGTATCTGTGGCTGCTGCATTAACGGGTCTCATTGGTGAAACAGATAAGTTCAAACTAAGGATCTTGCCATCTAATATAGATCACTAGACTGGCCAAAAACATGGGAACTTTGAGTGATTAGCAAACAACCAACACACTGCTCAAAATTGAAAGTATTGATAAATGAGTCTTGCTTCCTGGTGGGGAGCTGCTCTCCACCTCCATTCTCCCTGATCCCTCTCACCATCTCTATCAATCCCAATTTACTCAAGAACAAGAATTAGCAGAGATTGGAACAAAGTCTTTCTGTTTTCCAGAGAGGCTAAAGACCGCAAACATCTGTTTGTGTATATTGGAGAACTTTGGTCAGGTAAGAAAATTTGTTTGGCTCTGTTGGATACAGGTGACCTAGGCACCATACTGCCTAGTGTCATTGGTATCATGAGTCATCCACATTCTGCTGATCAGTGTTAGTCAGGATCCACAATAGAGGAAGGAATCAAACATGGCCTTATGTTAAGGGTCGGAGAAGGCAATGGCACCCCACTCCAGTACTCTTGCCTAGAAAATCCCATGGAAGAAGGAGCCTGGTAGGCTGCAGTCCATGGGGTCACGAAGGGTCGGACACAACTGAGAGAGTTCACTTTCACTTTTCACTCTCATGCACTGGAGAAGGAAATGGCAACCCACTCCAGTGTTCTTGCCTGGAGAATCCCAGGGACGGGGGAGCCTGGTGGGCTTCCGTCTATGGGGTCGCACAGAGTCGGGCACAACTGAAGCAACTTAGCAGCAGCAGCAGCAGTATGAGGGTCCTTTGGAACAATTCAACATAGTGTATTTGTTGCTTCTACATATGTGTGTAATAAAACGAGTTTACCTGTAATATGTCATTTCTTAAAGCCCAGAAGGAATCTTCCCAATCATAAAATGTTACATGTAGAGAAGTTCACATACTTTTCAATCCCACAATCCTAGTGACCCCTTTAGACTGTAAGTCTGGGTGGCTGATACTTTTGCCTCTTAGTGTCCTGTACCTGAAGTTTTCCCTCAGAATTCTGAGCTCATCACCTTCTAGACATGGCCACCGTCTACATCCTTTGCAAGCATCCTACATGCTTGCAGAATTAAATATGTACAGCTATTAGTTTGCAGCTAGACCGCTGATGAAAATGAATGCCTGATCCACAGAAACCTCGTGACTCTGTGGCTTGATGGTCCTATTTTGAGGTAGGGCAACTTAGGCTTTAGTAACTAACAATATGGGAATACTATGAAAGTTTCACTTATCAAGTGGAAATAGCATATTGAAGAACTCAGCCAGCCAGGCAGCAGTGACATCTTGGCTATCCAAGGTAACTGTCCCTTTGGGGGAAATTTTATCCTCCACTTCACAGCTTAAAATAGCCGCTGACTAACCAGGGCCCTCGATTCACAGCAGTTCTTCTACATGCCTAGACTTGGTTCACTGACAAGTTGAAATGTGATGTTGTCCACTGGGCTTCTGTGAATATCCGTGATTAGTGCTAGCTAAACAGAACCCACAGAGAAGGCAATGACACCCCACTCCAGTACTCTTGCCTGGAAAATCCCATGGATGGAGGAGCCTAGAAAGCTGCAGTCCATGGGGTCGCTGAGGGTCGGACATGACTGAGCAACTTCATTTTCACTTTTCACTTTTATGCATTGGAGAAGGAAATGGCAACCCACTCCAGTGTTCTTGCCTGAGTGGACACACTGAAGCAACTTGCATAAAACGTCATTGCCATCTTGGATGTGATCTTTCTTATAAGTGGGCCAAAGTCAAGGCCATTTTTATAACTATGACCCCCACTATTGCCAGTACCCTATGTTTTAGTCTGTTATTTTGGAAAACTATATTCTGGCAGACTAAATATACCTCTCTCTGCAGCTACCTACCATGGAAATAGATTCTGGATGCTGATCAGGAAGTTTGGATCACTAATAAATCCAGAATCTATGATTGTTAATTGCTATATTGGTCTTTGTTGCTCATAGTTTAAGTCTCAAAGTATTCCCCGAATCTTCTCCTAACAACTCCATTGATCTTTTCTTCATACAATTCATTATGTTTTTATAATTCCTTTGGTATTTCTTGCTTCAAGGAATCTTATATACATTCTGGGAGGGATCCCTATTCTGCCTAGTCTACCAGTAAATAGTGATTGATAGAGCCTGTCATATTGTTTCACAGTTGAGAAAATAGAAGCTTATTTTACTCTACTATGAGATATATTTATGTGAACTTTTAAGCCAGTGAATGAATAGTAATTACCTTCTGAAGTCATGAATATCTAATGTTTTTATAATTTAGTCATTGTTCTGAGTTTTTGTGTAGATATGGAAAGATTCAGAAATATAATCAAATTGAGTATTATTCCTTCTTACTCCTGGAAAAACTCCATGGATATATATTAAAAAAAGCTAAGAATCAATAGCTATGATATATAATAGTACTTTCTTCAACATGTTATTTAATATTTGATATCAGATACTTCATCAGAATTGTTCAGAATAAAATACTTATTATGAAAGGGGAGCTTATTATATACCCTCAAACACATTGATTGCTTTCAGAAATTAAAAGTAAAGAGTCCTTTAACTATTTACACATTTCATGTATTAAAATTATTTACTATCAAAAGAAAGCTGTATTTGTGCTAAAGTTAATTGGTAAGTTTTGGTCTAGTAAAATTTTTCATGTGTATCTCAGTCTTTATATTCTTAAATAAAATGACCACAAAAATTCTCTAGATTTAACTTATTGTTCATAGTTGCATTTCATTTGATTAGTAAAAGTTTTCAAGGAAGGATACATATATATATAAATGATACATATTATTCTTTCTCTTTGGAATAAATATATTTTCAGTAGATAAAAATTATAAAATTAAGAAATAATATAAAAAACTATTATTCTAACATGGAATATGTGTTATTATTAACATTTTGCTCAGTTTATTTACATTGATTCTATACTTTCAAAACATTGTTTTATACAACTTTTCAAAATGTACAAATAGGAAAGTAAAATGAAGTTTTATGTACCCATCACCAAGCTTCATGGATTATAAACACATGGCCATTTTTATTTCATCTCTGCTCCTGCACACTTGCTTGCCACCTGCAGTATTTTGAAACAAATCTTAAGACTTTATATCATGTTATGTACACTTCGGTATTTACCGCTAAAATGAAGGAACTGAAATTTTTAAAAAATGGACACACTCTCATTATCACATAAGAAAAATGACTCCTTAATGACATCAAGGACCCAACAATCAGTACTTATTTACATTTTCCTGGTTGTCTTGTCGTATTTAATTTCTTAAATTGAGATCTAAAAATGCTTTATAATTTGTGATTAGTTGGTATAACTCAAGATCCATATAATCTATAGGTTTTATCTTTACTATGTTTTTATTGACTTGAATTCATGTTTAATATTGTGTTTCTATATTCATTGACTGTTGAGGGGATAGGCTACCCACTCCAGTATACTTGGGCTTCCCTTGTGACTCAGCTGGTAAAGAATCTGCCTGCAATGTGGGAGATCTGGGTCCGATCCCTGGGTTGGGAAGATCCCCTGGAGAAGGGAAAGGCTACCCACCCCAGTATTCTGGCCTGGAGAATTCCATGGATTGTGTAGCCCATGGAGTCACAGGGAGTTGGACACTAATGAGCGCCTTTCACTTTCACTTTCTCAGTGTTCAGGCAGTTTCATTGGAAACTTTGTAAAATGCTGCTTAATAATGTATAGTAATTCTTTCTGCTGCTGCTGCTAAGTCACTTCAGTCTGTCCAACTTTGTGTGATCCCATAGATGGCAGCCCACTAGGCTCCCCCATCCCTGGGATTCTCCAGGCGAGAACACTGGAGTGGGTTGCCATTTCCTTCCCCAGTGCATAAAAGTGAAAAGTGAAAGGGAAGTCGCTCAGTTGTGTCCAACTCTTCGTGACCCCATGGACTGCAGCCTACTAGGCTCCTCTGTCCATGGGATTTTCCAGGCAAGAGTACTGGAGTGGAGTGCCATCGCCTTCTCCGGTAATTCTTTCTAGTTATATTCTAATTTATTAACTATTCCCTTGTAAGGCGTGAAAGCTACTCACAGTCCCAGATTACAGGTGATCTTGAAAAAATATTTTTATATATCAGCCTCTTTCTGAATTTGGAAATTTTCTAAAAATTTGAGATGTGTAATTCTAGTAAAATGGATAGATATAAGATCTAAGCAGACTGGAAGAGTAGCCTATTTTTCATTCCATAAAAACATTTTTGCTTATGATTTCCACCAAGTTCTTCTACATCTGAAATTAGACTTTTAATTCTATTGCATAACGTTTTTAGCAACACGCATAAAGTTTTTAGCAACACCCAAAAAGTCATTTGTTCTGGTTTTAGGGAAGTAAAAAGAAAGAAGAGAAAGAGTTAGGAAAGAAGAAAGGAAGGCAGAAAGAAGGACCAAAGTGGGGGTACCTTAGAAAAAACAATAAATGGAAAATTCTAACCTTTGTTTTATGGATCTATTTCTTAATATTCCATGCAGTTTTCTACTATCAAACACTACTGGAGCTATAGCAGTATTAGAGAGATTTTTGTTTGCTGTTTTGCAGGACTTTTCTTATTTAACCTTTTTTGTTCAGACTTAACTGAGTTATTCAAGCATCCTTAAATATTATGGGAATATGTTATTAAATTGTATTAAACAAATATGGGAATAGCTTCAATTTTTATTAACATGAAGAAGTGGTATCAGCTCAATTATTACACCTGGATTATTAGAAAAATCAACTATTCTGAAAGGAAATTGCTGTTCCTCAGTGATATTTGCAGAAAATCATAAAGCTATTTTTACTAATTGACAGATTTCTATAGGGTGTCAGTGATCACATGGGTGGATATAGGAGTAAGGTCATGTCACAAATTCAGAATTACTGTGGACAGTGTTACTGACCTATTCTTCTAGTATTATTTATATAAAACTGAATTACCACAAACATGAGGTTCTTCTTAAATATTTAATTGGTATTATAGTATTTTAACAAATACTAAGGCACAACTAAACAGCTCTTTTGCAGTTAATTTGAATAAAAGAATTTGTAGAATCACATTTATGGGGTAAATAGAAGAGCATAACGGAGAAGGCAGTGGCACCCCACTCCAGTACTGTTGCCTGGAAAATCCCATGGACGGAGGAGCCTGGTAGGCTACAGTCCATGAGGTTGGTAAGAATCGGACACGACTGAGCGACTTCACCTTCACTTTACATTTTCATGCATTGGAGAAGGAAATGGCAACCCACTCCAGTGTTCTTGCCTGGAGAATCCCAGGGACGGCGGAGCCTTGTGGGCTGCAGTCTATGGGGTCATACAGAGTCAGACACGACTAAAGCGACTTAGCAGCAGCAGCAGCAGAAGAGCATATATCTAAATGTCATTTCCCTTTATTGGAAAAACCAAACAAGAGTGAAATGAGAGGTACAATAACAAGTTTTCTAAATCTGACACCTTTTCTTTAGGGTTTGAAGTGTGTGTCATGTGATGTTTCTATATTTCCAAGGGACTTTCTCAAGAGGATGATTAAAGTGAGAGAAACTTGTGGGGGGTGGGGGGAGGTGGAGACGTGTATACTACTCCTCCCACATACCCAGCTCCTTTCTACCCCAGAGCATTTGAAACTTATAAGTCCCTCTGCCAGGGAACTCAGATCAAAATATCTCAGGGCTCTATCCCCAACTTCACTGAGGTCTGGACGCAAACTTCAGGACCTTGGAGATATTTCCTTTGCTCATCTTAGTCCCTTCTTCCCTAGTCACACTCTGATCCTTTTAACCTGATTTATCTTCTTTCTCAGCACTCTTCATGTCCTGACATTATAGCATCTAATTGTTTCCTGATAGGTGTCTGTTTTCTTTACTTTGTCTGTCTTTGCAGTACTATGAGCATCTAGAACAGTTCCTATTACAAAGCAGTCATTCAAGAATAAATATTTGTTAAATAAATTAGTGAACTGCTCAAAAATAAGTTGTTAAATAATTGAGTGAATGATTTCAGATAGATGTCAAGATTCCTAGTTCCCTCATACCTCAAACATTTTGAAAGTTTAAGTGAAAGTTAGTCACTTAGTCATGTCCGACTCTTTGTGACCCAATGGACTGTAGCCCACCAGGCTTGTCTGTGGAATTCTCCAAAGAAGAAATACAGGAGTGGGTTGTCATTTCCTTCTCCATCAAACATTTTAACAAATATCAAATAAACAGTTAAAACCTTTAAGGCAATTAAGTAATACAGATTTAAAGAATTTCACTGGAAATCCCAAGTGGCTAAAGAATCTGCATGCCAATGAAGGAGATAATGGGTTCCATCTATGGATTGGGAAGATTTTCTGGAGAAGGAAATGGCAACCCACTCCAGTATTCTTGCCTGTGAAATTCCATGGATAGAGGAGCCTGGCCGGCTAAAGTCTATGGGGTTGCAAAAGTGTCAGATATGACTTAGCGACTAACCAATAGCAACAAAGGAATTTCATTAGTCATGGAAACCAGAGAAAACATATTACAAAGTATTTTTTATTAGAGTATCAATTATAAAGTTATCTACATGCCATGCTGCTGCTGCTGCTAAGTCGCTTCAGTCATGTCTGACTCTGTGCGACCCCATAGACGGAAGCCCCAGGCTCCCCTGTCCCTGGGATTCTCCAGGCAAAAACACTGGAGTGGGTTGCCATTTCCTTCTCCAGCTACATGCAATACAGGCTAGCTATTTAGATATATCTGAATATTTTATTGCCCCAAATTATTTCTCACTGTGTGTATTATTATAACAGTCTTATCTGTTTCATTGTTGTTTAGTTACTAAGTTGTGTCCAGATGACACTAATGATAAAGAACCCACCTGCCAATGCAGGAGAAATAAGAGATACGGGTTCAATCCTTGGGTCAGGAAGATCACCTGGAGAACAGCATGGCAACCCACTCTAGTATTCTTACCTGGAAAGTCCGATGGACAGAGGAGCATGGTGGGCGACAGTCCATGGGGTCACAAACAGTTGATATGACTGAAGCGACTTAGCACATACATATTCTTTACCACTGAGGCACCAGGGAAGCCCTTGTTTATCTGTTTAACAAATATAATATGTGCTTTGTATTTGTTCTAAGCATATAACACAGACTTTTAAATTTAAGGAGTTAAGTAAATTTATAATTTAGATTTGACCCACTTGGTTAAGTCTGCCTAGTAATTCAGCATATGAGGTAAATCTATTTGTAAAGTAAGTTCTGGGAGAGAGGTATGTTCTATTCAGTAAAATGTTATCTCTGTTCTTAGATAAGAAGAGAGCTTATCCTCTATGTTTGACTCTTTGCAACCCCATGGAATTCTCCAGGCCAGAATACTGGAGTGGGTAGCCTTTCCCTTCTCCAGGAGATCTTTCCAACCCAGGGACCTAACCCAGGTCTCCCGCATAGTAGTTGGATTTTTTACCAGCTGAGCCACCAGGGAAGCCTCAACAGTGCGGGAACACAGCCCAGCTCATCAACAGAAAATTGGATTATAGATTCACTGAGCATGGCTGTGCCTGTCAGAACAAGGACCCAGTTTCCCTCTCAGCCAGTCTCTCCCATCAGGAAGCTTCCATAAGATTCTTATCCTTATCCATCAGAGGGCAGATGAAATGAAAAGCACAACCACAGAAAACTAACCAAACTGACCACACAGACCACAGCCTTGTCTAACTCAGTGCAACTATGAGCCATGCCATGTAGAGCCAGCCAAGATGGATGGGTCATGTGGAGAGTCCTGACAAAACATGGTCCACTGGAGAAGGTAATGGCAAACCACTTTGGTATTCTTGTCTTGAGAACCCCATGAAAAGTTAGAAAAGGCAAAAAGATATGACACTGAAAGATGAACTCCCCAGGTTGGTAGGTGCCCAATATGCTGCTGGAGATCAGTGGAAAAAATGACTCCAGAAAGGATAAAGAGACAAAGCCAAAGCAAAAACAACACCTAGCTGTGGATGTGACTGGTGATGGAAGTAAAATGCTTAAAACAGCAATACTGCATAGGAACCTGGAATGTCAGGTCCATGAATCAAGGCAAATTGGAAGTGGTCAAACAGGAGATGGCAAGGGTGACCATCGACATTTGAGGAATAAGTGAACTAAAATGGACTGGAATGGGAGAAGTGAACTCAGATGACCATTATAGCTACCACTGTGGGCAAGAATTACCAACTTCTGCTGGATCATTGAAAAAGCAAGAGAGTTCCAGAAAAACATCTATTTCTGCTTTATTGAATATGCCAAAGCTTTTGACTGTGTGGATCACAATAAACTGTGGAAAATTCTGAAAGAGATGGGAATACTAGACCACCTGACCTGCCTCTTGAGAAACCTATATGCAGGTCAGGAAGAAACAGTTAGAACTGGACATGGAACAACAGACTGGTTCCAAATAGGAAAAGGAGTACATCCAGGCTGTATATTGTCACCGTGTGTATTAACTTCTGTGCAGAGTACATCATGAGAAATGCAGGGCTGGAAGAAGGACAGTTTGAATCAAGATTGCTGGGAGAAATATCAATAACCTAAGATATGCAGATGACATCACCATTATGGCAGGAAGTGAAGGGGGACTAAAGAGCCTCTTGATGAAAGTGAAAGAGGAGAATGAAAAAGTTGACTTGAAGCTCAACATTCAGAAAACTAATATCATGGCATCTGGTCCCATCACTTCATGGGAAATAGATGGGGAAACAATGGAAACAGTGTCAGACTTTATTTTTTCGGGCCCCAAATCACTGCAGATGGTATTTGCAGCCATGAAATTAAAAGATGCTTACTCCTAGGAAGGAAAGTTATGACCAACCTAGATAGCATATTCAAGGCAGAAATATTACCTTGCCAACAAAGGTCCATCTAGTCAAGGCTATGGTTTTTCCAGTGGTTATGTATGGATGTGAGAGTTGGACTGTGAAGAAAACTGAGTGCCGAAGAATTGATGCTTTTGAACTGTGATGTTGGAGAAGATTCTGGAGAGTCGCTTGGACTGCAAGGAGATCCAACCAATCCATCCTAAAGCAGATCAGTCCTGGGTATTCATTGGAGGGACTGATGCTGAAGCTGAAACTCCAATACTCTGGCCACCTCATGCGAAGAGTTAACTCATTGGAAAAGACCCTGATGCTGGTAGAGATTGGGGGCAGGAGGAGAGGGGACGACCAAGGATGAGATGGCTGGATGGCATCACGGACTCGATGGACGTGAGTTTGAGTGCACTTTGCGAGTTAGTGATGGACAGGGAGGCCTGGCTTGCTGCGATTCATGAGGTCGCAGAGTCTGAACACGACTGAGTGACTGAACTGAACTGAACTCACTGAACAAATGTATTGAAGAATGTATCACTTTAAAGATCACTTCAAAAAAAATAAAGATCACTTTAATTTTTAACCTCCTCAGCATAGCTATTGTTGTTAATCATGTGATGGACAGTAAATATTTAGGAGCTTTACTACTGCTGCTAAGTCACGTCAGTCATGTCCGACTCTGTTCGACCTCACTGATGGCAGCCCACCAGGCTCCCCCCATCCCTGGGATTCTCCAGGCAAGAACACTGGAATGGGTTGCCATTTCCTCCTCCAGTGAATGAAAGTGAAAAGTGAAAGTGAAGTCACTCAGTCATGTCTGACTCTTCGCGACCCCATGGACTGTAGCCTACCAGGCTCCTCCTTCTCCTTCCATGGAATTTCCCAGGCAAGTGTACTGGAGTGGGTTGTCATTGCCTTCTCCATAGGAGCTTTAAGATGGCTTATAATGCCTCTCACTTTTCCTTTTTGAGTTCATCCCACTTCCTTTAATACTACTACTGATGGAGCATTTATGTATCAGTCCCATTCAACTCCAGGTTTTGCAGTATTAATGTAAATTCTGGTAAAGAATATTATTTTGTATTAACCCATTAAAGTAACAATGGGCCACATCATTAAAATTATAGTACAGTTGCACCATATACATACTTTAACTGATGTACTTATTATATCTTTCCAGTGGTTTCTATGTTAAACTTTCCTGTGCAGCTGTTACCTGAGAAATGAGATTGTCATAAACACCTTTGTATCCTAAACTTTGCCCAGGCCTGGTGCATAGTCAGGTTTTAATAATCCTTTGTGAAATAATGTTATTGCAAGACATAGTCTCAATAAATTAATAATAAATTTATTCTAAACTAAGTAATGTCCATTTTAACACTAACTGCTCATAACTGGAAAATTTAATAATATTGGTTATTTACAACTCTCATAATTTATCTATTATTTTAAAATAGATCCTGGAAATTCAATGTGCTTAATCAATTGTCCATTGATGGTTTACTAGAGCAGAATTATAAGTTCACAGTTCCATTAAGACGGTTCCTTGTAGTTTATAGTCATCCATTCTGGTGCTAGTAGTTTCCCTTGGTTCACCAGTTCTGTTCCCAGAGCATTTAAACTGGGGTATGAAAACAGGTTTAGCTGAAGATATATAGGTGGAATAATAGCTTAAATCAATAAAAATGAATTATATAGGCTCAAGAACTAACCTGAGATTTTAAATACCATGTTGACATGTTTCTAGTTTCTGGTTTGAAACTTCCATATAAATTTGTGTCAAAGCTGTGATTCAACATCTCTCACTTCCCAAGTACTTGTTGGACGAATATAGAATCACATTTTGAATAATATTTTAGGATTGTTTTCCTTGTGTTGTTTTTACTGTATGTTTAAATATAACCATAGGAATTGTAGAAAGTAATAGAATATCAGTCCTACTTAAGTGATTGTCTTTTGCTGAATAAAATATTTTAACTCAAATTATAATTTTAAAAGACATTAATTATCTGTAATACCACAAATGCAGAAAGAAAATGTCAGAGACACCATCATTCAGTGCTTTGTTTATGTATATAATACATATACTCAATTCCACTTTGAAATATTAATATGCATGTTTCCAATTGTTTTATTAGAAATTGTTTTATTAGAAATTTAGTGATCTTTAAACTATCAATGTGGAAAAAAAAAACTTCAATTTCTGTGAACCTATTTTTTTTTCCTGAGTGAGCTAAGTAAAGCTTAATTAATACATAAATACATAAATTTCATGGAAATAGTGCAGTGAGAAAAGAGGTAACAATTTTAGTATAGGAATATTAATTTCTAAACCAATTGAGAGCTTACAATGAAATCAGATTCTGGATGGGAATGAACAGAAAACAAACTCTAAAAAAATTAACCACCTATCTCTCACCACCAAAACAAAAATCATTGTTCTGGGTTCATGGCTCTTCTAAAGAATTATCGGTTGAGAAGTTCATTTTTCATTCTGTCATTAGTGGCAAGATTGGTAGATTTAGTCAATATCATTTGAAATTATCAGCAGGCTTACTTAAACACTAATAAAGTGACAGCTGCTGCTTTAGCAGCTGAATCTACTACTATTAGTGTTTAATTTTTGACTTTGCAGTTTTTTTTTTTTTTTTTTGGCTGTTCCATACAGCATGAGATCCTAGTTCCCAGCCAGGGACTGAACCCATGGCCTCTGCAGTGGAAGCTCAGTGTCCTAGCCATTGCATAACCAGAATTCTCTTAATTCTTGCTCTGTTGTCCTTAGTCAGGTCTTCAGGTGTGAAATGATCCTTATTTTAAAAACTCGTTTGACTATTTTCCTTTCCTTTCCTTTTTTTTTTTTTTGGACTACTTTACTTTCCACTGTGGACCTTGTGGTTGCTACTTTGGTGAAAAGCAACTATAAGGCATATTTTTCAAATATAAGCTTTTTGTAAATCTAAAAATTGGATACTAGGTTGTATACAATATGTTGTATATACAATTGATGGAAGTTTAAACTTTGATATGAAATTTATACAACTTATACTTCTCTCTTTCATGCTGCCAGAAATAGAGACCTAAAAATATCAGTGGTCTGAAGGAAAAGGAAACAGGTGTTTTCCCTAAATATTTTTATCTTTATTACTATATGGCCTTTATGACAACAATGATACAAAACCAATCTAGAAGAATTCTTTAGGAGGAAAATCAGTCAGAAGATGAACCTCAGGAATATTATCTTCTATAAAGAAGTTTGAGGAGTGGCTGGGGGTAGAATTAGCAATAGTGATAGTTTTATCTGTTTATTCATTCATTTAAAATGTTCATTAATTTATTTATTATAAATTATCAACTTGTTAATTAATGACTACTTTGTGTCAGGCACTGTACTTAGGTACTGGAGATACAGAATTGTACAAAATAAACTCCTTATTCTAAAGGAACTTCTATTCTATTGGAATAGGTTGACAATAAGTGATGTAATTGTAGATTATGATAAGTTTTATGAAGAAAAGGAAAACATGGTCAGTAAATAAATGTGATAGAATGAATGGTCAGGAAAGATCCCTTTGAGTGACTGACATCAGAACTGACACATACATGAAAGAGGAGAATAAGCTATATGGAAGTATGAGGGACAAGATTTCCAGGCACAAGGAATAGCAGGTAGAAAGATCTTGAACAGAAATGTGTGCACAGGTTTGAAAATTAGCATGGGGACAAGAGTTGTTGGAACAAGAGTAATCCAACTAAGACCAGCAGGTGATTGGAACTGATGACATAAGGTAGCGTGTGGTGTAGGCTGAGATTAGATTTTATTCTCTGTGTGTTGGAAGTCAGTAGAAGATTCTGAGCAAGAAATGATAATTTGGTTTGTACATTTAAAAGACCAGAAAGGTCTTTCTGGTAGCAGGAGAAGAAATGGGAAAATGAGTGAGTGTGCATGTGTCTGAAATTCACCATTTGCTCCCACATGTGTCTCGCTGAACAGGTATTTAATGTATTTCACTCCTGACTGCAGTGTGGATGTATTCCCCCCCTCCTCCATGTTTTCTAAACCTACACTTAAAAGGAGTCATCAAATCATCTTTTTCAAATGGCTCAGGATTGCATTTCTTTTGCTTACCCTATACTCTTGGGTTCTATAGTATTTCTATAACTATGTAACAAGAGTGTTACACTGTAATCTACATATAGAGTTATATGTATGGAAAATTTTGATCAGTTTTTTTTTTTAAGAAATGTATTCTGTTTACAAAGCCGCAATAAAGTTGCATCTTATAGACCATAGGCAATAAAGCTAACAATAAACCTTTTTTAACACAAACCATATTCACATTCTCTGTTCATTTGATCTTGAGAAAAAGTGAGTGTACCCAGTAGTTTCAGGGATCTCATTTTAACTTAAAAGGTCCTGATATATTTAATTTACAAGTTTTAGATAGATATAATGGAATTTTGGGAAAATATAAGAAATGCTTTGTTAATGTGTGTTTCCTATGTAAAGCACATGGCTTCTCCTGTGTATATTTTTCAAAATTAAAGAAATGCACATTTGGAAAAAAAAAAGACCAGAAAGATCTTTTAAATGAAAGAAATCAAAGATGACATAAACAGAGGGAGAGATATTCCATATTCTTGGGTAGGAAAAATCAATATTTTGAAAATTATTATATTACCTAATGCAATCTACAGATTCAGTGTGATCCCTATCAAATTACCAATGGCATTTTTTCACAGAACTAGAATAAACAAATTCACAATTCATATGGAAACACAAAAGATGCCAAATAGCCAAAGCAGTCTTGAGAAAAAAGAATAAAGCTGGAGGGATCAACCTTCCTGACTTCAGATTATACTATAAAGCTACAGTCATCAAGACAGTATGGCACTGGCACAAAAACAGAAATATAGACCAATGAAAGAAGATGGAAAGCCCAGAAATAAACCCATGCACCTGTGGGTACCTTATTTTTGACAAAGGAGGCAAGAATATACAATGTTGCAAAGACAGCCTCTTCAATAAATGATGCTGGGAAAACTGGACAGCTATATGTAAAAGAATGAAATTAGAACACTTTCTAACACCATACACAAAGAGAAACTCAAAATGGATTAAAGACCTAAATGTAAGACCAGAAACTATAAAACTCTTAGAGGAAAACATAGGCAGAACACTCAATGACATAAATCAAAGCAAGATTTTCTATGACCCACCTCCTAGAGTAATGGAAATAAAAACAATAGTAAAGAAGTGGGGCCTAATTAAACTTAAAAGTTTTTGCACAGCAAAGAGAACTATAAGCAGGTTGAAAAGACAGCCCTCAGAATAGGAGAAAATAATAGCAAATAAAAAACTAAAAAAATATTGATTTCCAAAATGTATAAGCAGCTCATATAACCCAATGCCAGAAAAACAAACAACCCAATCAAAAAGTGGGGAAAAGACCTAAACAGACATTTCTCCCAAGAAGACATACAGATGGCTAACAAACACATGAAAAGATGCTCAATATAACTCATTATTAGAGAAATGCCAATCAAAACCACAGTGAGATATCACCTCACACTGGTCAGAATGGCCCTCATCAAAAAGTCTACAAACAATAAATGCTGGAGAGGGTGTGCAGAAAAGGGAACACTCTTGCACTGTTGATGGAAACGTAAACTGATACAGCCACTATGGAAGGTGGTATAGAGATTCCTTAAAAAAACTAAGAATAAAGCCACCATATGACCCAGCAATCCTACTCCTAGGCATATACCCTGAGGAAACCAAAACTGAAAAAGACACATGTATCCCATTGTTCAATGTGGCACTATTTACAATAGCTAGAACATGAAAGCAGCCTAGATGTCCATAAAGAGATGAATGGATACATAAATTGTGGTACATAATGAGATATTACTCAGCCATAAAAGGAACACATTTGAGTCAGTTCTGATGAGGTGGATGAACATATAACCTATTATACAGAGTGAAGTGAGTCAGAAAGAGAAAAATAAATATCGTATTCTAACATACATATATATGGAATCTAGAAGAATGGTACTGAAGAACTTATTATCAGGGCAGCAATGGAGAAATAGACACAGAGAATAGACTTATGGACATGGGGAGAGGGGAGGAGAGGGTGAGATGTATGGAAAGAGTAACATGGAAACTTACATTACCATGTGTAAAATAGATAGCCAACGGGAATTTGATGTATGACTCAGGAAACTTAAACAGGAGCTCTATATATAGAGGGGTGGAATGGGGAGGGAGATGGGAGGGAGGTTCAAAAGGGAGGGGATATATGTATACCTATGGCTGATCCATGTTGAGGTTTGACATAAAACAACAAAATTCTGTAAAGCAATTATCCTTCAATAAAAAAAGAAGAAAGAAACAACTGAAAAAAATCTAAAAACCTGGTTTTTAGACGAAGAACAAATACTAGTTGCGTAAGACTGAAAGCAGGTATCATGCAAGATTCCGACTGGGAGGATTCTCTACCATATTTACAGAAAATGAACTGTTTCTCTGAAAGTACACACAGAGGCAAAGCATTTGTTCAGATTTATACTTCGTGAAGAATTTGGGAAAGTATGCTACTACTGATAAGTGACATTTAATTTAATACACATCATTTTTTTAACTAGATTAATGTCGTAACTAAATCAGTTAAAACATTCCAATTCATTCATGTGCACTTACTACTTTATTTTACCCGTTTACTAAGCATTTCAGAAAACTATGGAAAAGAAAATGTTTAGAACTGGTTTTCCATTGTTAAACTGCAAGAACTTTCAGAAGTATGTATAAAATGTTTCACTGATCAGGTCACAAATAACATAACATTGTTATGTTCTTTGATTCTTGGACTTCATAATAGAAGTTTCCTTAACATGATCAAATTTGGGGTCATTGTGGCATTCATGAAGATTTACTTTATTATCTAATTTTTGTATTGTGGAATTAGAACTTACACCAATAAATTCTACCATTCTACTTTGATCTTAATGAGACATTAATCAAAGGACTACTATTAGCTATATAACTCCACAAAAAGAATTATTCTGTTCTCCCTAGATGGCTAGTTCACTAAGAATTATATTAATGTACAAATATCTCATTTCTAGTACAAGATCAGAAAAAAGTTTAATTTTAAAATTCTCTGAGTGATTTCCTTTTAATTTTCTTTTAACATTTCAGTAACTTAAATTGAAACTGTGTTCAGCAAACATTTGCTAAGCTATTCCTTGGTGTCAGATTTGTCCAATACCCTAGAGATGTTAGATTGATTATGATCAAGGGCTAATTAAGACAGTTTGGAAGAGTTTCACATAGAATGATAGTAAATTAATCCTTATTAAATTAATAAAATAGTGCTGCCTAGACATCTTTGTGAAATTTCCTGGGAGAGTTACTTTACCATTCTCTCAGTTCAGTGCTATGTGCTTTGATTGAAGAGAATGCCTGCAGGCTTCAAAGTGCTTACATTCTGATAATACAATTGCAACCATGTGTGCATTCAAAACTCTCATATTAGGTGACTTACCTGTGAAAAACTCAGAAATAACACAACAAAGTATTGTTGCATGTTAAATTGCGTGGTTAAGTTTATAAGGGCATACACATTTGCTTCAGTTCATTTCAATTCAGTGGCTCAATCGTGTCCAATTCTTTGTGACCTCATGAATTGCAGCACGCCAGGCCTCCCTGTTCATCACCAACTCCCAGAGTTCACTCAAACTCATGCTTAGGAGAAATTAATGTGTAGAGTATATTCAGGGATACCTACATTGGAGGAAAAGAATCAGAGATGTGTCATAGGATTTGTATAGTGGAGAAATGGGGAGATCATTTGGGGTAGGGGAATATAGGAACTGTAGCAGAAGAATTAGTCATGTTGTATTTGGATGATTGTACAGAAAATGGTGGGAAATTAATATGGTTAAATCATCTTTGGGATCAAACTGTTTAAACTCTCACCGTTCTGGTTTTTTCATCAATGGAAAGGAAATCACACTACAGATTTGGTTTATCTGTTGTGAGAATTGATGATAACTATTATGGGCAAAGAATGCAATATAGTGTTGGCCCAGGATGAATCCATCTGATGCTAGCTACTGCTAACATATTATTTTTTCCTGCTATTATCACCCTCCTAATTCAGACCTTTCTTATCTCAGGCTCCTTCTTCAAGCTATAATGCAAGTATAATTGTTTGGAAAGGTCTTCTATGACCCAATCTGGTGGTAGACGTGAACTCTCCCTTTTGTTTGTACTATTCATGTGACACTTAACACTTTACTTATTTATATTTCTATTGATGAAATAGTTTTTAAAAATCAATTTTGACTACTGGCTCTTCCTAATCCAGGAATACTTTATTCTTTAAAATAAAATCAATTACCAAATCAATTTTCATTAAATCATACTAACCTCTATCTGCAGAGATTGAAAGTTCTGAGGTGATTCTATTTTACCATCAGGGGCTTTTCTCCAAATGCTCAATCTTTAATAACATGATGTTTCATGGGAAAATACCACAGCTCTCATTATAAACATCTTTAATATAATAACATGTTGATTAGATTCCAAAATTATTATATTATTAATGGGTTTCTAATGAGGTCAGAGCTTATTAACGGATAATGCTATAATGTATAAGTAAGTGGTCATATTTACTGCTGCAAGATAGTTCTGAGGTCTCATTTTTTAAATGGATTTTTAACATATCTTTGGTGTGCATTCAGTTCAGTTCAGTTGCTCAGTCATGTCCAACTCTTTGTGACCCCATGAATCGCAGCACGCCAGGCCTCCCTGTCCATCACCAACTCCTGGAGTTCACTCAGACTCATGTCCATTGAGTCAGCGATGCCATCCAGCCATCTCATTCTCTGTCATCCCCTTCTCCTCCTGCTCCCAATCCCTTCCAGCATCAGAGTCTTTTCCAATGAGTCAACTCTTCGCACGAGGTGGCCAAAGTACTAGAGTTTCAGCTTTAGCATCATTCCTTCCAAAGAAATCCCAAGGGACTCTCAAGAGTCTTCTCCAACACCACAGTTCAAAAGCATCAATTCTTCGGTGCTCAGCTTTCTTCACAGTCCAACTCTCACATCCATACATAACCACTGGAAAACCATAGCCTTGACTAGACGGACCTTTGTTGGCAAAGTAATGTCTCTGCTTTTCAATATGCTATCTAGGTTCATCATAACTTTTCTTCCAAGGAGTAAGCATCTTTTAATTTCATGGCTGCAGTCGCCATCTGCAGTGATTTGGGAGCCCAAGAAAATAAAGTCTGACACTGTTTCCACTGTTTCACCATCTATTTGCCATGAAGTGATGGGACCGGGATGCCATGATCTTCGTTTTCTGAATGTTGAGCTTTAAGACAACTTTTTCACTCTCCTCTTTTACTTTCATCAAGAGGCTTTTAGCTCCTCTTCACTTTCTGCCGTAAGGGTGGTGTCAACTGCATATCAGGTGATTGAGACTTCTCCCAGCAATCTTGATTCCAGCTTGTGCTTCTTCCAGCCCAGCGTTTCTCATGATGTACTCTGCATATAAGTTAAATAAGCAGGATGACAACATACAGCCTTGACGTACTCCTTTTCCTATTTGGAACCAGTCTGTTGTTCCATGTCCAATTCTAACTGTTGCTTCCTGACCTGTATATAGGTTTCTCAAGAGGCAGGTCAAGTGGTCTGGTATTCCCATCTCTTTCAGAGTTTTCCGCAGTTTATTTTGATCCACACGGTCAAAGGCTTTGGCATTGTCAATAAAACAGAAATAGATGTTTTTCTGGAACTCTCTTGCTTTTTTGATGATCCAGCGAATGTTGGCAATTTGATCTCTGGTTCCTCTGCCTTTTCTAAAACCAGCTTGAACATCTGGAAGTTCACGGTTCACCTATTGCTGATGCCTGGCTTGGAGAATTTTGAGCATTACTTTACTTGCGTATTCAGTATGGCTTATTTTCGACCAGTGATGTTCAGTAAATTTTGTGTTTTATTTTTAAGAGTTAACAACCTAGTTTTAATTAATCAAGATATAACATGAATTCTACTAACTGAGGATATGGTTTAAAAATTCTCTTATTTAAAAATAGTTAATAGGCATTTTAAGATCTGTTTTAGGTTTATTATTAAATTGTGCAGAAAGTAGAGATTCCATATATCTTCTTCTATCTTACCCCCTTTCCCTACAATTGCTCTTAATATCAGATACCATGAGTGTAGTACATTTGTTACAAGTGATGCACTTTTATTGATATTATTAGCTAAAATCCATATTTTTCACTAAGGTTCATTCTTCTTTGTATCTTCCATTTTATGGATTCCTTTTAGTTTTATGGATTTTGATAAATGTGTAGTGTCATGTATCCATCATTGCAGTGTCATACAGGATAGCATCACTGCCCTGAAAATGTTCTGTGTTCTACCTATTCATCACTCTCTCATGTCTGGATATCTGGGTACTCACTGATCTCTTTATTGTATTTATAGTTTTGTCTCTTCCAGAATGTCATATATATGGAATTGTACAATATGTTGTCTTTTCAGACAGGCATCTTTCACTTAGCAATTTGTATTTAGGGTCTTCTATGTCTTTTTGTGGCTTGATAGCACATTTCTTGACGGCTTCCCAGGTGACACAGTGGTAAAGAATCCACCTGCTCATGCAAGAGATGCAAGAGTTGCAGGTTGGATCACTGGATTGGGAAGATCCTCTGGAATAGGAAATGGAAATCCACTATAATATTAATGCCTGGAAAATTCCATGGGCAGAAGAATCTGGTGGGCTATAGTCCATGGTGTCACAAAGAGTTGACTGAGTGACTAACTCACAGCACATTTCTTTATGTTGCTGGATAATATTCTATTCTACACATGCAACACTGCATTTTTTTTAAATGGGTAAAAGTGTCTGTATCTTTTGTTTCAAATAATTGATTTATTTTATAATTGAGAGCATATTACATATATTTGTGGGGGTTTTTTCCTTTAATAATTGGAATATAACTTTTTTAGGCAGTGCTGAATAAATTTTGAAATTTGATGTATGCTTTGTCAATCATATTAATATAAGCCTATGGAACAACATCTTTGGAATAATGTAGTAAATTTGTATTAATATATGTTACTTGAAATGTTTCTTTTGATAATATTTTATGAATTAAAAAGTATTTTATGAGTTTAAAGCATATTCACTTGCACATTTTATATGTGACAAAATTTTGCTTTCTGTGTGCCTAGGAGGAGGGCAGGTTATGAAGTTCAGTGATACATGATAAAACTGTGCTGAATTCAATCAGCAAATTAGGAATAAACCACCACTCTATGTTGTCCTCTTTTAAAAAAATATATACATTTATATATACAAATCTTGTAATTATCACTTTCCTTCTCTAACTTGTTTGTTTTTTCAGACGATCTTTACTTCCTTTTTTCTGTCTTGGAGGAAGTGCTATCTCTTTTGTGGAAAATACTCTATTTGCTTGTACTCTGCACCTGACCCTCTAAATTCTGAGACTATAATCTATCAATTCCCACCCTTGCTTCTGTGGATTCTTGTTCCCTTTCCAGTTCTACAAAATCTATCATGAATGAATGAATGATGTCTCCATGGTTCCATTTCTAGTTTCTGAGATGCACATCTTGGTTAGTTTTAGTATAGATTCCAAAAGCTTAGGTTTATGCCCTTGGTTCCATTGCTAAATTCACACTATGACAATGAACAAGTTTTTAACATCTGTGGTTTCACTTTCCATATCTGAAACTGGGACTAAATAGTAGGATTGTGTAATAATTAAATGTAACAATTCAAGGAGCCTTCTTAGCACAATGCCTGTTGCATAGCAAATTCTCCAGGGATATTATTAGTGATAAGTTGATATTCCTTGACTTATGAATGTGAAATAAGATTGTACTCTTCCCAGGACCCTGAAGATCTGTTTTTCCTTTCTGGTTGTTAGGAAATGTCTGTCTTTCTCCATTGCTACTATCAAAGATATTCTATCCAACATCTCCCACGCCCCCCCACAACACACAAATGCGTATAAACACATACTCAGAATAACACTGTCAACAAACTTAGCCTCTTAGAGAAACTTCTTCCTTAGGTCCTCCAACAATCCCTGAGAAAAGAAAACAGTAGAGGGCCAATTTCATTTTGTTGTACACCTTGCTGTAGATGAGCATTTCTGTATATTCTCTGAAAGCTCCATATATTTATAAACATAAAAGAAATATAGAAATATAGGTTCCTATCATAGGTTGAAATAAATGCTTTTGTTATTTCAAAATATTATAATTATTTTTTGAAATACATTAGAGCTTAAGTTCATCCCTGACAGATGGTTATAACACGGTGAGTGAAAAGCATTAGTAATTTAACATATTTAAGCTACCGTGGAAAATTAGCAACTTTGTGAAAATTGAAAAACTAATTTCCTAATGTGATTTAGGCAAGGCTGCAAGGATTTTCATTAAATAATATAAAACAAATTAGAGAGATAGAAACAAAACTCAGAGGCAGTAAACACAATCATATTAAAAGAGGATTTTCACAGTGTTAACTGTTTAAAGACTAAAACATTTTAACAGTACTCTATAGTTTTAAAACCAGTAAAAGACGTGTTTCCTGATTATCAGTTAAACAATTTGAGGTAGTTATTATTATTGTTTACAATTTGACCATAGTGTTTAGAAAATAACAATTGATATTGTTTATGAAGTTCAAATTAAAAGTATTATGAGCTAGTTTAATAGCATAATAATTCAGTTCCTAAATGTATGATAGTTTTTTCAGTTTTTTCATCCTATACAGTTTTTTCTTTCCATATGTACTTGCCATAACTGCGGATTTGCTAATCTAGAAAATCATAGAAATGAGTAGCAGAGTAAATCAAATACTTCACTTCAGAGTAAAGAATGCTTTAAATGTTAACGTGACTGTTTTGAGACAATTCTGAAGTGTAAAGTCTTTGTTTTATTTAATATGATTGCTACCTTCTTGTGACTTAAGAGCAATTTTTTTTTTCCTTTTTTATGTTTCTCTCTACAGAAAGCTGACCTTGCAGTTGCTCCACTGGCTATTACCTACGTTCGAGAGAAGGTCATCGACTTTTCCAAGCCCTTTATGACACTTGGAATAAGTATTTTGTACCGCAAGCCCAATGGTACAAACCCAGGCGTCTTCTCCTTCCTGAATCCTCTCTCCCCTGATATCTGGATGTATATTCTGCTGGCTTACTTGGGTGTCAGTTGTGTGCTCTTTGTCATAGCCAGGTAACATGCTCACTTTTGTGATTTTTTTGGCAATTGTTACCTCTTTTTTCTAACTAATAATTGTCAAAAGTCACAATCAATTTTACTTTTCTTTTTCTTTATTTCCCATGAAGTGCTGTAGAATAATGAACTTTTAAGTCATATAGCTAATAAAATGTACTGTGATGCCTTTTTGGGCAGAAAGCATGCTGGTTATGTCAGTAAGCTATAGCAACCCACTCCGGTACTCTTGCCTGGAAAATCCCAAGGATGGAGGAGCCTGGTGGGCTGCAGTCCATGGGGTCCGCTAAGAGTCGTACACGACTGAGCAACTTCACTTTCACGCATTGGAGAAGGAAATGGCAACCCACTCCAGTGTTCTTGCCTGGAGAATCCCAGGGACGGGGGAGCCTGGTGGGCTGCCATCTTTGGGGTCGCACAGAGTCAGACACGACTGAAGAGACTTAGCAGCAGCAGCAGCAGCAGCAGAGATGTGTTAAAGATTACTCTTCTTAATCAGAAACTAAAAGCAGTTCAGATCACTATGATATAAAAATTACTTCCTCATTTTGAAAATTTATCTTGGACCAGACAGCAAAACAATATATTTTACTAATTTAAATTAATGAAATAATTATAAGAAAAACCAAAGTAGTAAAATTTAAAAGGAGGCTTTTTTTTAAAAAAAAAGCTGATCAAAAATAAGTTTTTTAAGTATAAAAACCTATCATGATTTTCTATGTAAAATGTATATATATTTTCACATAATAAACACGTCACTACAAAACATTCCATTATATTTGTTGACATGTAGGTATATTTAAATCACAGGATCAGAAACTCAATTGCCTAAGTGAAAAATATATATGTTTACGTCTTATAATGACTTTTAAAGTCTATGATATACCTCACTATATGTGGTTTTTGCTACTCTGTTGTCACTCTGGAAGTGAATATTTGTGGTCATGTTTTATTTCTGTTTACCTCACTATCAAATTTTCAACAGATAGATTATTTTAATATGGTTTAGTTTTTTGCTTTTTTTTGTTTTTTTTTGTCTTGATTAAGGAGATTAAAACTATACCAGACTCAGAGTTCCACTGTTACTCAAATGACTTTCCAAGTCAATACTTAGTGTAGTCTTTGAATATTTATTTTCTATCAGATATCAAAAAGAGAACTCTAAATCCAAGATGAATTATAATTTTTCACATTGATAATAACACTTAAAAAGTGCAACTATAAATATTTTTGCTTTAATCCAAATTTAAGTATTAAATATGTGGGTTATTTTTTTCAATTACATTATGTGTGAGTCTTCTGATCAATTATCACTAAGAACATTTGTTCTTCCTTGAACATTTTTAACAAAGTCATATATTTTTTCCTAGCATGAAAAATGCTTAGTTTATTCAGTTAAGAAAAAAAATTATCATATATTTATATTTTTATAATACACATTTCTGAAATATATGTGTATATATTTACACATAAATGTTATATAGACTTATTATTTTCCACCTAATAATTTCAGTATTAACATGTGAGTTCTTCAGAAAATTATTAGTTGTATTTGACTGAAAATCTATATTAGAATCATATATTCATATTACATATGTAGTTATATGATAGATTGAGTTAAAAATTTTATTTGAATTTTAGAGTGTTTTCCCCCCAAAGTGAGAATTTGGTATATGAAGCTCATAAATTTTTAGCTCCAGTTTTTTCCATATCTTATGCAAATAAAGCTCAACCTCATGTTTGAGATTCTTTGGACCAATTGCATCATTTTTTATAGTGTCTAACACAAGCCATCCTGGTTTATGTGTTCAGAGAATTGAGTTCATGGATTACAGCTTAAATAATTCAATGAGTAAAGAACTCTGCAGCCCACCCACAGAACAAACAGAAAAAAACAAAGATTCTGAAGTATAGAAAAATTCTTTTTTGATGTCTGCAGGTACACCTGTTCCCTCTTAATCAAATTAACAAAATTCTCAGGAAGCATATAAACAAAGCCTAGAGGAAAATGTCCTGAGACAGTTATGAGGCCATTGTGTGGGCATCAGTCAGGCTAAATTAAGTTCTAATATCAGTTTCCAGGGAATCTTAAGCAGAGACTATTGAATTACTTTAAAATCAACTTAGAAATTTTAGATATTCCTTCTAAAATTAGGTTCAAAAGCAAATATGGAGACATCTGAATATAATTCCAGCTTAAAAGTATATTAGCAAATAGAATCATGTGATATTGATTTGCACTTCTAAAATTATCTATAGCTCTTACTTTGATAAACATGAAATCATATAATATCTGTAGAATTATGATAAGCTATACAAATTTTACAGAAAAGAAATCCATCCATGTCCTTCTATCTGAAAACATACCATTAACGGGTATGCCATTTTTTTGTCTTTGACTTTTAGAATATTACTGTTGAATTTTGTCAGTGATTAAATGAATGGATTTGAAAATGATTCTATTTCAGCACATCATTCAATAATGAGATAACAATTTCATATAGTTTGAATAATTAAGCTTAATATCTTCATTTATAGGTAAATTAACAAATATTCTATTAAAATAGTATAGGGTATCCTCTATTAAGTAATAAATATATTTCATGTTCTTGAAAAAGTATACATAGTGAAAATCAATTCTTTACATATTATCTCAGAATATTTCCTTCAATTCTCAACATTGTTATCTCATATAAATATTGTCAAATTAAAAAATAAAACTAAAACTCAAATGAAAAGAAAATTTCATGAATCAATTTCATGAATCAATCATGAGTCAATTTAAATTCTAAACGGAACCTCCAAAACGAAATGATTTTGGATAACTAAAATCCACTCTGACATTGTATTGAACTCCTGCTACTGTGAAAGACGTTCACGATGTACAAATAACAGCAAAATGTCTGAATTTCAATTGCAAAGAACTTAATTACTTTTCTAACCAAAATGGTATTATAATCATTTGTTATCAATTCAAAATAAGCATAGCATTTTTATCTATGAATAAGCATTATATCTTATGCCATATAGAGATCACTGATTTTGAAAAATGAAGTGAACATCATTATTGATGTCAAAATTAAAATCACATTTTCTTTATGCATATTCTTTGTCCTTATCCTCATAAGATAACAAAGAAAGACAAATTACATTTAATAATTCTCAGATATCATTTTATTTCCACTGAAATTCATAAAAATGAAAAGTTCTAAAGTAATATCACTTCAACAGAATTCATATTTCTTAGATTATTGCATATTATTTTATATGATATTTTGAGAAACTATCTAATATCTATTTTATGTCAAAATTAAAATATAATAAATGATTGAAATATAATTATAATTTTTAATTGGCATTACTTTACTTTTTTCAGTCACCAGATGACATTGTCCCAATTTTTACTGTTGCTATTAATCTTCTTTATCTTTTTAGCTACCAAGCCACACCTTCAGTTTGTTTTCTGTTTCCACTTTAATTATTCCATCAATCATTCACTTGATTAGTCAAATATTTCTTCAACCTGTAGTGAACACTGGAGAATTAGTATTCTATAAAGTATTAAGCATTAATTTATACCCTTCATCTATAGATTAATTTATTCAGCAATTATCTACTAGATACCTATAATGTTCTAAGAATCTTACCAGATGCTCAAATCCAAGAACAAACACGACTTGATACATTTATTCACTAATAAACTCTTAACCAATGTGTTTATCTGACACATATATATTGGGTTTGAATGAAAGTGGTGAAAATATTTTATAGTTATCCAACATTTTTAATGATTGCATATATTTTATATGTATTTATCTGAAGATGACTTGTTAATGTATGTTTCACTGAAAAATATACAACTATAAAGGAAATAAGACATAAAGCAGTTTGTTATTTATTATTAGAATACTAGATTTGAGTCTTATTGAATATCTGTTGTATCATAGTATTAACAACATTAAATTTGTGATAAACTGATAAATGATAATAATTCTTAGATTTTTATATTTTTAAAATTAAATTTAAAGGTAAATTATAATACCATTTTAATATTTCCCCTCACTTTTTTATAAGAAAAATTCTAAGAAATACTTGAAGATTCTCTAAATTTATTTTAGTGAATATTAAAATCAAGATATATGATATTGTTTGTTTGTCCCGGAATGGCTTTATAGACCATGATCTCTCGCAAACAGTTGCATTATTGTTTATAGCATAATGGCATAATCAGCATGCTTATCTTAATTAACTGAGAACTCTTATTTAAGAGTAAAAATGAACCTGAGCTACTACATTTTAGGCATACAATGGCTTTACCCTAGGTATTCTAACAATAGCTCTTGGTTGACAGAGGATTAGGAAGAAATCTTTTCCGTAATGGGCTTGTACTTAATCATATGTGCCCCTAAATCTTTTCCTCTTTCTTTCTATTCTTTTATTTTCTTTTTCTAGGTATATTAGTATAGAGATGGCAATTAGTCATATAATAAGCCTATTTAGGGAACCCACCCTTTGTACTAATGAGAGATTATTTTTCACCTTGCTTCAAATATTTCCTTTTTAAAAATATAGATAGTATTGCTACGATAGGTCCTATTTATAAAATGAGTCAATTTAAATCCCTATTATATTAGAGAGTTTGAAATTTTCTTTTAGCTATAGTTGTTTCCGGGAAAACTAGGGCTGTTTAGAAATTTAGCATGTAAATCTTGGTCTGAGGTCCTTAGTAGTTTGGTATATAGAAATTAAGAACTAAAAATTGAACCTAAAAGAAAGTAATAATGGCATATACATTTCCCTCCAACAGGATTGATGTAAATTTAATAATATTCACTAAGCATATAAGAACATTGCATATTTTATTCTGAAATTGGCATTTTAAAATTAGATACAAATAAATTCTGAAGATGAAAAATAACACTATACCAAATTTGGTAGTAAGGATATTATTACACAGAAAAATTTCTTAGGTTACTTAAATGAGCAAATGAATAGGACAAATATAGAAGAAAGAGTAAAAGAAACCAAGCAATATTGACTAACCTGGCCTTCTTATCAAGAATAGCAAATCAGGGCTACTCAAACTATTAAATATATAAGATTAGATTTTCTTAGTTAAAAAGAATATAGGAATTTCTTATGTAACTTTGTGTTGAATTACTTTGCATGGTTTTTTATGATTTTAGAGTATTAACTATTGTATTATTGGGTTAGTTTGCAGGGGAGCAAGGGTTCGTCTGCCTAGAACCTGTTCAAGGGTTTGTTATTATTACAATGACTGCCAAGACCATCTTGATATACGTGTTGGCTCTAACATGGTCTGCAGTCACAAGATGACAAGGCTATTGCCTTACTGAGAGTCCTCATACTTGCAAAAATAGTCTATATTTCTCTTGGAGCTCAGGGGTAAAGATGTTGTAAACATAGTGGGGTTTTTTTTGATGGTTTAACTGGGTTTGGAAAACCCTGTCCAAAGTGCTTGCATTAACAGCTTTGATTTTGGCTCCTGACTAGTGTGCAGTAGCTTTTATATTCCTGTCACAATGATGGGTGACATCTAATATACAGTGAAGGGCAACAATGAATTATTATGCACTTGGAAATGGATTACTGTTTTGGTGGGATGTGCAATGTTAAACTAACCTGCTGTCAAAAAGACTGTTGTCACACTGAAATGAAATGCCAATTTTGTTCTATGCCTTTGCCACCAACTTTCCCACCTCTTACTAGAATATCATTTCAGGTTTACCTCTCCATAATTTTTGATATATTTTGCTTTAATTTTTCAGTATTTTTTAACCTAAGTAAATTGCAGAGAAGCCTATCTGTTCCTCTTCCTATTTAGATTTTTTTCTAGAATTTAATGAACATTTGGCTTGAAGTAGTCCTCTTCTGCTTTTCACACCTGTGAAGTGATTATTATAATTGATTATACTAATAAATATGTCAATTATGAGCCTAAAAGTCACATTGAATAAAACTAAATGCACATTCAAATTACATTTCCATACAAGTTAGGGCTACTTCTGTGTTACCAGGCCTTTTTTTCACAATTGCTATTTGGTAAACTAATTATAAAATAATTTACCTCTTTATTTTTAATGATTCCAATAATATTCATGGTTTTAAAGTATAAATGAAGTCACTAATGAAGAAAAAAATTAGTTTTTGAAACTGATAGAAAAAAATCAATTGAAATTAAGTTGAATCAGTGACTTTTTTTTAGCTATGGTGAATATTGTGTCTTGACAATTGACACAGTGGAGCTTTTGACTGAAATTATCTGTATTGGATAAAGAACAGACTCTCAATCATCATAAAAGAAGATAAACATTTTCTACTTCTCAATTTCACAATTATGCTAGACATTTACAAGGATAAAAGATACGATAAAAAGTTGATTAAGACAAAAACAATTTAAAATTAAAGTGAATTTTTGGTAATCTTCTGTAATCAAATGCTTGTTGGCATCGTCTTTTAAAGATAATTATGTTTGACTATCTTTTACAATTTCCATATCTCTTTCCAAAGTATTTTTTCACATTTTTTTTTATTGTCAGGACAAAATTAAGTATAAATGCAAGACAAGCTTGGTAGTCTATTTTCACTTTTTGTATCCTATGGATAAATTATTTGCCTCTGTGTCTTTACTTGCCTCCATCACTGAATTGAATTCAAATACCCCTAGAAGCAAAAAGCTCCCTCTGTCTAGTCACTTAAACGTGTCCATTCAATACCTATCTCAGACAATAAGCTTCTGAGAACTCTGGTCACCTTATGGTGATTTATTTCAATTTAGCAGTTGAAACAATGCCTATATCAGTAAATCACAGAAACTGATTTCGGTAAGTTACGATGTATAGACTTACATTAAGAAACTTAAGAATGCTAAAAAAAAAACCACCTTGGAGCTGGATGTTTATTAAATTATTTTATTTGCTGCCAAAAATAGCACATCTCTGTTCTTAATGAATCCTTTATGGAACATGGAATCATATTTTATATACTCATGCGCACACAGATACTTTATCATACATGCACAGATCCTGATGAGAAGCAGTACCTTGTAAGAAATTATGTTTTTCTTTGAAATATTTGGGAAAGGAGTGTGGTAGCTTTTTGGCAGTTGCTACCATGTCTCTAGTACATTTCTCATTAGCTAATTCAGATGAAAACTAATAGGAGAAGAACAATACTCTGTTGGCTTATTTCTCTTTATTTTTATTTTTTCTTTGCTCTCTTATCTTTTCTTTTCTTTTATGACCATTAGAAGGAAATTCTTTGAGATGACTCTTGAGAAAGAGCCTACAAGATAAAAAGAACCCAGAATTTCACCAAGTAGTACACTTTTTCTTTTATATTTTGTGATTTCTCAATAGTTTCTTCTCCCACAGCTGCAGAGTACTGTAATTGTGAGAAGCTATTTCACAGGCACGTTTTGTCTGTGTTAATTCTCCAAACAAAATTGCACTTCTCTCTTTCCAGTGGTCCCCTTGGACTTTGGGGAGGTTTCTCAGCCACTTAAGGCAGGTCTTCACGATCTGAAACTATCTCAGGAAAGTCAGTATCTTTTTAAAATAATTTAATAATATTCATTATAAAATATTTTAATCTACAATGTCTTGTCAAGAGAGATCAAAGCTCTCACACACACTTTGAAACAGTAGAGGCTGTGCAGCACACACCAGTGAAACAAAGATTGTGAGTAAGGAAATATTCTCTAGGAGCTTGTTTTTCTCTATGTATGTTTGTACAATGATTGAGACTACTAGCCCAAAAAGGTAGTCGTCTTAAGAAGTGCAGAGAAATAGATGTTTTTAAAATTTAATCATAAGCATGGCACCTGAATTAGTCACATTTTTTACTTGGATGAAGCTGTCCCTTTGCTGTCAATTCCTTGGAGTAAGAGTTCTTTTACATGGATGTTTTCTTTTGTAGTCTTGTACTGGGCTGGTGCATGATGTGAAGGAAGTAATTGAGAGAGAAAAAGGAGGGAACTAATAAATACTACATGTCAACAATAGTCAAATTTGAGAACCATAAAGAGATTAATTTATTAGCTTTTTTCAGTAACTATTTCTATGGCTTAAGAAATAAATAGGTATACATCATTCCTGCTCCCATGCCTCTCAAAAATTAGATGAGAGATGTTTTCTGTTTGTTTAATACTATTACTGTTATACTTTTAAAATTCTAATTTATTATACAGAGGAAGTTCTAGCGAAAAGAAAACAGATTTAGAACAAATGAGAAAACAAAATTTTAAAAGATACATCACTTGGGTCTATCTGACTATCACATTAAAGTCATCATCCACCTTTTCCTTCTAAAATTTCAGAAAAAAAAAAAGACCTTGGCTACTTTTAAAAATATTTCAAAGAATGCTATCATTAATATTTGCACTATGTGTTAGTGGTATATTGCTTTATATTAACAGGTGATTCCTTAAATATGTCACCCTAATTAGGGTGAAAATACACCCTATACTTAAGAAGTATGTATTTTCTCTTTAGATCTGAAAATAAGAAAGCTTTAAAAATATTTCCAGTCACTTGGGAATCTAAGCAGGCGACACAGGCCATACATGTGTAAATTTGCTTTATAAACTTACTCTCTAGAAATGCTAACTTTCTTCCCCTGAAATTCACTAGCTGCATATAGTGAAGAACTGAACCATGTTGTGAGCTTTCCTGGAGAATACAAAGTGCTACTGATATTGTTTTGATTTTTTAAAATAATTTGTGGATGTTTGAGAAATATCATCAATATTAAATGAAAATGTATGGATGCAATTTTTAGTGGTAATTTATGGCTTTATTTCTTCATGCTATGTAACCTAATGCACTCTATCCAAATAATTAATGAGTAGGAGATATAGTGTCATCAACCAATGTAACTTCATTCATTAGAGCATGTCACAACACTTTAATTGCTATAATTTTTTTACATTCCATTACATAATTACATCATTCAACTTAAATTGTTTTCATATCAATCCTGTTGGGTATATATATGTATATTTTTTAGGGTGAAATATTGTTCTTTCAAATAGCAATGGGAATTTCAATATGATATTTGAATGGAATGAGCTTGAAATCATTTATTTTATATATAAATAGGATTTGTAAAATAAGTGACAACACAAACTATTCTGTTAGTTTCAACACCTATAGTTTTAAATATTTTTACTCAACCATTGCATACTAAGGTACACTGTAAAAATGTGATGTTATCTCTGTTAGAAATATGTGGATTTTATATCTATTTTTAAAAGTTTGTTTGGAAGCCCCAGAAACTAAACTGATGAATTTATGACCCCCACCCCAAAAACCTTATTAGTGAATTAATTATACAAATTATACACATTTGCATTTTAAAACTGTGATAATTCTATTTATCTAATGTACACTGAATTGAAGCAGAATTTCAGTTTCAATACTTTATAATAAATATAAAAAGTCATTCCCACTTCCCTTCCACCCCCAAATCTGGATATAACTTAATTTCCTGCTATTCTTTATGAGAGATGCTTAACACTAAATTATTTTAAAACATTACCCATTGTCGTGTGGCCTGACTACCTCTGAGATGATAAAATGAGGTGAATAAATTTAAAATAGATTTTCCCTTTAATTTAATGGACTTGATATTTGAAGCAAAGGTGAAATTGTAGGTTTTGAATGTTACTGGCATGATAAACTTTATAAACAGAATAGGGCTACAACTGTCATCTAAGTTGGTTCAGAATATGCACCTGAATATTATTTTAACATAATAAAATTTAGGTAAGTGTTTCCCTGCTTCCCTTACTATTACTGGTACTGAAAATGGGGGTGCTGGGAGGTGTGTTAAACATAAGTTTAGCAGTTCACTAGACTGACTGAAGGTATGTTTTGGAAACTGATATTACTAAGGTGATTTTACCAAAAGAAATTGAAAATTGTGAAAATTTTGCTTGTAGAAGGACATGCAAAAACAATTTACATTCAGGGAAACATGTTGATTTCAAAATGTTCATATTACTGCTTCAATTTTCAAATAGGGCTTCAAAATTTTTGAATTAGGAAGATATTAAAGATAATGTTTTAAGTCTTCTTTCTGCCAAAAAAATTAAAATATTTGTGTTGATTTTTTAAAATTCAGATATTTGAGCTGAAAAGAAAGATAGTGAGTGCTTTCCAAACATAGTTCAGTTGTTTTAGATACTCTAGTATGTATATGGTGCATACACTTAAGTTTAAAAGATTTTATTGATATCGTTGGTACACTAGATTAAATTTCAAAAGATATTTAATTGAAGAACAGAAAGCCCACCTGTGAAATTTTATTTAAAGTCATTTTATATTTAAAAATTCAATGAGAAAACAAGCCTTGTAAGCCTTGCATGTTTATGGTAGCTTATTTGGTACTTTGGTATATTCTAGATATTTGCATATTATCTAAAGCAATTTAAATGTTCAATTGATGCTTAAAAAATAAAACGCTACCATTTAATGCTGGCTTCAAATTCTTGTTAACTCTTGTTGATAACTTCATTTACTGAATGTCCTTTTAAAAAAATGCATAGTCTGTTTCATTTTTCAGTATTAGAATCCACATAACCATGAGACTGATCAGAGGACAGTCTGCTTTGAGCTTTTTAATACTGGACTTTTCTTTTAAAATCTTTAGCAAGTGTATTGCAAGCTAAACACTTGCTTCTGATGTGTAAATCTAAGACAGAATCTTTAATCTGTAAATTATGCTCATATTGATTTTAATAGAACTACTTTTTAATATTTGGTACTTCACTTGGAAACATATAGCTGTATTAGTAAGATATTGATAGAACAAACTTATACTTTCTGTTGCAATGTTGGTATGTTAGATATTTTCCTTTATATTCTCAGTTTAAAGCCACTCAGTTTAATTTGATTGAACAATTGAGTGTTTTATAAAAAATGGCATTTTAACTATTTAATGAGACAACAGAAAAGCTATTGTATAATTAAAAAGAAACGTTCCAGCTTTAAATGTAGAAATCTATATATTTTATCTTACATTTGTAAAATTAAGTCTGGATTTTATGGAAACCAAAATAATACCTTTCCTTCAGAAATCTTAAAATAACTTATAGGTGATTATAATAAGGGCTTTTCTTATTTCATTCAATGAAAACAGTCTGAGATAGTTTAAAATATAAATAAGTTGTTGGACATCCTTATGACTTGTTTATTTAAAAAATATTTCTTAGAATAAGTGTAGGTCATAAGAATCTGAAATCAGCCTATTGTTGAAGTTAATTTCCTACACCAAATATAAATTTTAAATGGAAATCAGTAGGAAGTCCTACATTTTGAAAACTTTTATTTTTTCTAGTAATCCCTTTATAGTTGATAGTGATATTTAGTATTTCTCGAGTCTACCTTTAATACAACTGATTACAATTTAAATTTAAATTTGTCATTACTAAATTACAAATCAATGAAACTGATCATTGTTACCATTTCATTAAGCCCTTCCAAACCATTTAGATCTAGTAAATAATATGTTCAATAACATATTATTATAGCTTTAATGTACAGGTAATCCTTGTGCTTCACTGCGCAAATCTGGTTACTTTTTGATATTAAAGCTACCAAATAAATGGTGCCAAAATTAATTAAGGAAAAATGTAAGGCATAGAATTTTAACATGAATGATTTGTATTATTCAGTGGTATGATAAAAATTGTTTAATAACTGACTACACCAATGAGAGAGGCTTTGATTTGTACTTATTGCCAATTTTCATGGTATTAAATACTACCACTATGGCTAATATCAAGTTACCAATGGAGTCTCACTGAACATGGAGTTGGGAAGACAGGTAGAAAATTAGTAGGTCTCACAAGCCAGTATGAGCTGCCTTCAGCATACTGCTAGATATATACCAGGTTCAAATGAAGGGGGAAGCAAAGGTCATAAAAATGAATAGCAAATTATCCAGTTGGAATGTATTTATAGATATATGCAGGGTGTATCAGAAAGATGAGGATGATTTTGTTGTTCAGTTGCTAACTTGTGTCAGACTCTTCACAACCCAGTGGACTGCAGCCCACGAGGCTCATCTGTCCTCCCCTATCTCCTGGAGTTTGTTCAAATTCTTGTTCATTGAGTCAGTGATCCTTATCTAACCATCTCATCATCTCCCTTCTTCTCCTTTTGAAGGCTAAAGAAGAAGCCACCCCCTTCTGCTTTAGCCTTTAATCTTTCTCAGCATTAGGATCTTTTCCAATGAGTCAGCTCTTCATATCAGATGGCCAAAATATTGTAGCTTCAGCTTTAGCATCAGTCCTTCTAATGAATATTCAGGGTTGATTTCCTTTAGGATTGACTGGTTTGAGCTCCTTGCTGTCCAAGAGACTCTCAAGAGTCTTCTCAATAACACGAGGTTATAAAGCTAAGCCTGCAAAGGGCTTCCCTGGTGGCTCGGTCAGTAAAGAATTTGCCTGTAATGCAGGAAACAGGGGTTCAATCCCTGGGTCCAGAAGATCCCCTGGAGAGGGAAATGGAAACCCACTCCATTATTCTTGCCTGGGAAATCCCATGGACAGAGGAGCTTGGTGGGCTACAGTCCATGGGGTTGCAAGAGTTGGACAGGACTTAGTGACTAAACCACCACCAAAAAACTTCAAAAGAAAAAGTTAACAGTTGGGTTTTTATTAATATATTAGAACCTTTGAAGTAATTCTAAACTTAAATATCATTTTTCCCTTTACTGATAAAATAATTTGATATCTATACAATTTGCATAATTTTTGAAGTCAACTGCATATTAAAACAACTAAAAAGAGAAAATGCACTGAGGAATATGCTAGCTATCTGACAGTCTCGTGAAATGTGTTATTGCAGATGCCAATTTTATCATCCTATTAGAAAACCTTAACTCTTTACATGGAAAATGTTTGATCATAAAATGGTCTTCCTTGCTTATAATTTTTAATCAAAAAATCTTAAAAGATACATTTTCTAAGAGTATTCAGTACTAATATAAACATCAATAATATCCTCTGAAAATTTAAGTAATAGGTTCAGACCTGTGCTAGTAGGAACTGTTTCACGTGTGGGTAATGGGAAATCTGATGAAACAGTTATGTAAATAAATAAAATTGTTGTTCTACTGGAGGCTTAAGAAGGGCAAGGTTGAAATAGCTGCTTAAATGTGGTATCAGGAATCTTGGTACCTTCTATCTCTCTGCTACACTATTCTTAGAAAGAAGCTCTCATCTGTTTTCAGGGTGCCTACCTCTAGCCAGCCTATCTCCTTCCTGTTTTGTTATTTTCTTTTTTTTTTTTAAACAAGTTAATGAAGCTTGTCTTTAGATGTATGAAAAAGAAGTGTAAATATTTCATATTTTAGAGGTCCTGTATACTTTCTGTCTTCTCCTGGCAAATATTCTTGATACACGAAATTACCAAATTAGTTTTGTATAGGAAGCATGAATTGTTACCCTATGCAAATTTTCATTCCTATGGAAAATAACTCTGCTTTATTATTGATATGGAATATTCCAGCACATCAGTGCTTTCCCTAACTTTTCTAAAACAAGGAAGAAGTTTGAGCCTTAAAAATTGTGTAGGCTCCATAGCACACTATATAAAAAGTATTATACAATATTTTAGGGATAATACAAAATCTTAGATGCTAAACTCTTTCTAGAGGGATGAACCCAAGATCCCTGGTGGCTCAGAGGTTAAAGCGTCTGCCTCTAATGCAGGAGACCTGGGTTCGATCCCTGGGTCGGGAAGATCCCCTGGAGAAGGAAATGGCAATCCACTCCAGTATTCTTGCCTGGAGAATCCCATGGACGGAGAAGCCTAGTAGGTTACAGTCCATGGGGTTGCAAAGAGTCGGACACGACTGAGCGACTTTACCTTCACCTTAAGAGCGTTCTACAACTGAGTAAGGTCAGGAGAATTGTGTGCTAGATCCTCCTCTTGGAGATCCGCTATTAGCAAATTAAAGGCTCTGAAAAGGTTGGCAATTAAAAAAAAATTACATTGTGTTAGTTTAACGAAGCCATTTCCAAATATTTTTGGCCGTGAACATTTTTGTTCTTTTAATCTCTAACTTCTCTCTTATTATATGTTCTTCATTAATAGCCAGGCAATTAATTTGCTGAATCAAAGGTGTGAAGAATTGCTTTAATGTACAAGTGTATTTAAAATTTTAGTTTTTATCATACCCGTTCTGTATAGATTGAATCACCTTTACCAGACTGATTTAGCATCCATGCTCCATTCCTCAAGGAGTTATTATCAGCTCTCACTTGCTTATTTATAAAGACAAGATTTTTTCACATCTATTAAGTGGAAATATATTAATAATTAGCATTTAAAGTTTTATAAATTATTTTTATTATTTTTTCATTTTTTAATATTCTGTTTTTTAAGAGTCATATAATAAATGTGAAATTTTTAAGTTTTATTAGGTAATTAAAATCTTTTCTCTTCAGTTTAAAAATGTCTGATATTGTGACATTCATTATTACTTACGTGTGAACTTGATTAGAAAATCAAGTTTTTCTATTATATTGTCAGAAAGATACTCATTGAATTTCAAAAAACAGTTCCCTAAATTTGTTAAAAGTTATAAAATAATTAGGTAATTGGGAAAAATTATTTTGGAATAATGATAAATTTACCAAACAAACTCTGTTTTTTATTCTGGAAAATTGTGAGTTGAGTGCAAACATGTATCTTAAATATATTCCAGCTTTGTTAATAGTACTTCATGTGTTTAAGGAGAAAGTATTTTATAAAGTAGTTGATAACTTATTTTGTATTTATTGCAAGGATAAAATTAATTATCTATTTTTGTATATAAATGATCAGGGCTCTCAAGGTAGATAAATTATATAGATTTTAACTTGAGACATACTTTTGAGGCTACATATTTTTATGAGGGCAAAACCTTTTTAAAATTTTACTTGTTTAGCTTATGACTCTATTCTATAAACAAGGATGAATGGTCACTGTATTTTAAATTTAACTTACATATTAGACAACATCAAAAATAATTAAGGCTGTAATTTAATATGGATTACAAGTACCATATGTGCCAAAAGCCAGAAAATAAGTAGTTAATTCAGCAGACATGTGAGCCTGAAGTGTTTAAAACTCAGCTATAGGGATATTAAAATGGCCTGTCTTGGGACAAACAGCATTTTTTTTACATGCTTCTAGTTTGCTCACCATATGCAGGTTGGACAGGTAGCAGTTTTGAATGGCTCATCTTAAAATGAATGCAATTATTAAAGGATATGCTCTATCCTGCAAGATATTTGCTCATTTTAATCTTTTGTTTGTAGTCTTCTAGCTCCTCTTACACACTCTCATTTATAGTTAATAGAAAGTATTATAGGTTAGGTCTTAGGCTAGTTTGAATGAAAAATGCTACTAGGTAAAAGCTTCATAAATGGCAGCTACACCATCTAATTTAGACCAAGTATTGTTTATTTGCTTTTTAGAATCAATGTAAATAAAACATTTATTTACTTTATGATCATATGAATATATATATACAAAAAAGTCTATGGTCATAATTTATAACAAGTTTGAAGTTATATAAATTCAGATTAGGTTCTAAACAACAATCCCCCATGATTTTCAGTTCATTGATCTTTTCATTGTCTGAAAATTATACCAGCTAGATCTATCAAAACTCTTCCTATGTCCATCAGTTTATTAATAAGTAATACCATATTAGGAAAGATGGGCACAATAAAGGAGAGAAATGCTATGGACCTAACAGAAGCAGAAGATGTTAAGAAGAGGTGGCAACAATACACAGAGGAACTATACAAAAAGGATCTTAATGACTGGAATAACCACAATGGTATATCACTCACCTACAGCCATTCACCCTGGAGTATGAAATCAAGTGAGTCTTATGAAGCATCACTATGAACAAGGCAAGTGGAGGTGATGTAATTCTAGCTGAGCTACTTCAAATTCTATAAGATGATGCTGTTAAAATGCTGCACTCAATATGACAGCACATTTGGAAAACTCAGCAGTGGCCACAGAACTGAAAAAGGTCAGTTTTCATTCCAATCCCAAAGAAAGTTGGTGCCAAAGAATGTTCAAACTACTTCACAATTGCACTCATTTCACATGTTAGCAAGGTAATGCTCAAAATCCTTCAAGCTAGGCTTCAACAGTATGTGATCTGAGAACTGACAGATGTTCAAGCTACGTCTATAAAAGACAGAGGAACCAGAGATCAAACTGCCAGCATCCATTAGATCATAGAAAAAGCAAAAGAATTCCAGAAATGTATCTACTTCTGTTTCATTGACTATGCTAAAGCCTTTGACTGTGTGGATCACAACAAATTGTGGAAAATTCTTCAAGAGATGGGAATACAAGAGCACCTTATATGCTTCCTGAAAAACCTGTATGCATGTTAAGAAGTAATAATTAGAACTAGATATAGAACAATGGACTGGTTACAAATTGGAAAAGGAGTATGTCAAAGCTATATATGGTCAACCTTCTTATTTTACTTATATGCAAAGTACATCATGAGAAATGCTGGGCTGGATGAAGCACAAACTGGAATCAGGATTTCCAGGAGAAATATCAATAAGCTCAGATACACAGATAATGCCACTTTTATGGCAGAAATCGAAGAAGAACTAAAGAGTCTCTTGATGAAAGTGAAAGAGGAGAGTGAAAAAGTTGGCTTAAAACTCAAGATTCAGAAAACTAAGATCATGTCATCTGGTCCCATCTCTTCATGGCAAATAGATGGGGGAAACAATGGAAACAGTGAGAAGTTTTATTTTCTTGGGCTCCAAAATCCCTGCAGATGGTGACTGCAGCCATGAAATTAAAAGATGCTTGCTCCTTGGAAGAAAAGCTATGCCCAACCTAGACAGCATATTAAAAAGTAGAGACATTACTTTGCCAACAAAGGTCTGTATAGTCAAAGCTCTGGTTTTTCTAGTAGTCATGTATGGATGTGAGAGTTGGACTATAAAGAAAGCTGAGCACTGAAGGATTGATGCTTTTGAACTGTGGTGTTGAAGAAGACTCTTGAGAATCCCTTGGACTGCAAGAAGATCCAACCAGTCAATACTTAAGGAAATCAGTCCTGAATGTTCATTGGAAGGACTGATGCTGAAGCTGAAACTCCAATACTTTGGCTACCTGATGCAAAGAACTGACTCACTGGGAAAGACCATGATGCTGGGAAAGATTGAAGGCGGCAGGAAAAGGGAACAACAGAGGATGAGATGGTTGGACGGCATCACCAATTCACTGAACATGAGTTTGAGTAAGCTCCAGGAGATGGTGATGGACAGGGAAGCCTGGCTTCCTGAAGTCCATGGGGTGGCAAAGAGTTGGACGCAACTGAGCAACTGAACTGAACTGAACTAAACTAGCTTTATGTAGTTTATAGAACTCAGTTGAGCTAATGTACTTGAAATTTCTACAAAGAGGGGTATGAATTGATAATTTAAGTGCTTTAAATATATACTAAAGTGATTTCGGATTGAGTGGAAATCTTTCGGATGCTGAAGGAGGGAGCTACTTTCTTATTTTAAAAAGTTCACTTGGGATTGAGTTTAAAAGTTATTTATTGCTAGAAGTTGGAATAGTTTATTGGATGAATCAGATAGTTGAGCTTGAGATAAAAAATATTTTGAGAAATTAAAGAACTGATAGCTCAGATAAATGAACAGACAGATGGACTTCTTGGCCACCTTTCATGAGCATATTTCCTAATTTATTGGCTTAGAATAAGTAAATATATTTAAATGAATAAAAATGTAGAAGAAAACTTCATCGTTTGGAAAGATACAGTTTTCTCTAAAAATAAATGGCTATATATGTGTGTAGAAGATTGTATATAAACATATATATACCCTGGAGAAGGGAATACAACCCACTTCAGTATTCTTGCCTGAAGAGTTCCATGGGCAGAGGAGCCTGGTGGGCTGCAGTTCATGAGGTCACAAAGAATCGGACACAATTGAAGCAAATTAGCCCACATGCAGGCATGCATATATATGCAAGTGTATATATTCATTCTCATTTGCTGCAAGTTAAAAATAATTCTTAATTACATGACAAAACAAAATCTTATTTGTATAAATGCAATATAAGAATCAGTGAGAGAAAAAATTCTGATTAATTAGAAATGTTTAAAATTTTGAGAACACATAACTAATATAAATGTTATAAAGTGTCTAAGCTCTGATATGATTATTTTTGACATGAATTTCATAAAATTCACCTATTATATGCAGTTACAGAATTTGAGAATTAAGCAGAATTACTTAAACTTTAGTATTTTGCAAAGAATAAAAAAGCAGTATGTTTTTCTATATCAAAGAACAAAAGAAAGACGTTATTTTAATCTAATACATAAGTATTTTGTATATGTTAAATAGTCTAAAGTTCCTGTTTGCACTCAAAATTGTTATATACAAGTTAAAATATTGTGAATTAATGGTACTTTCAGGACTCTTGGCCAATATAATTCTTATGCCATTTTCAAAATCCAAATGCTTAGGGAATTTTCTCTGGACAAAATAATAGTACATTTTAGAAAATATTATAATTTTCCTTACAATTATTAACTGTGTTCTAAAATTTTACATATAACATAAAAGGAACTAATAAACAGGAAAATAACTTCCCTGGTGGCTCAGAGGTTAAAGCGTCTACCTCTAATATGGGAGACCTGGGTTCGATCCCTGAGTTGGGAAGATCCCCTGGAGAAGGAAATGGCAACCCACTCCAGTATTCCTGCCTGGAGAATCCCATGGACAAAGAAGCGTGGTGGGCTACAGTCCACGGGGTTGCAAAGAGTCGGACACGACTGAGCGAGTGAAGCTGAAGAAGTGATAGAGAATTCATAACCTGATTTATATTTTAGTGAACAGTTACTAGTCTTCTATTACTGTTTACTGCTACTTTCTACTAATCTACTTTTGTGTCGTACAAATATAAGATGTCTTTAAATGCATGCTTTCTTAGTTAAAGTTAACTAGTACTCCATTTTGCCTTTCTGACTCCAGGATTTTATTCTAGCATACAGTTTTAGAAGTTAAAGCTGCTTCCTCTGCCCACAAAATAAGACAAAAATCACATACAGAATAGGAGGTAATAGAGTAAAGGTTGGCTTTATACAAAATGCATCTCATTATATAGTGTGTATTTTGTATCGCATTCCTAACAGCCACATATTGCATTGATATAGATGTAGAGATAATAAAATATAGTTGGGCTACAATAAATATACAAGTAATATTAGACATGGATAGTTATTTTCTGATGGTACAGTTGAAAGAAATGATTTTAGGGAACAAGGCTGGACAATATTAGTTTTAAATTTAAGAAAAGGTTTAAGGAATTGATTTGAGCAAACAAAAAATGTATCCATAATCTGAATTTATCCCTCCTGTTTATATCCAATGGCAGATTCTAAGAAATTATTAAAATAATTGCACAGCCATACTATGAATTGATTATAAAAATAGTAGAAACTCATATGTGATCTTCCAAATCAGTGTAGCTTACTATAATGTCCAAAACAACAAGCAAACTTGAATAGGCAGGTTGAGTCATAAGGAGGCTGCAGGGTAAATTTTTAAACATTGGTATGAAGGTATATATTAATGATAAGGTTCATGTTATGTTATGTGTGTAAAAGTAATTAGAAAGATGATCTACCTTCTTATATGTATGAAATTTATAAAATGCCTTTATCCAAACAATAGAATATCATCATACTCTGGACCTTGTTCCAATGTTATAAAATAATCTAAGGCAATGATTCTTTTTCTGGCATTAAATAAATGTGCCAAATGCTATTTTAAGTCTTGATATTCAAACTACATAATGTTATATCATTAATGTTTTAAGTTTTCTCAACCATTGTTTACATACAAATCCATTAAATGTATCCATATTTTTTATAATATTCAGATAATCTCACAGTTGCTGTGAATCAATGTTGCTATATATTCCTAGTCCTAAATTCTTAACTCTCTTTGTTTTAAAATAAGGAATGTTTTATTCATATTTATGAAAAGGTATTTTGATTGAGTCACTGACAATGGTTTACTGTGAACATAAAAGCTCTAAACATATTAGTGATTCATGCATTAAAGCATAAAATCAGTTAACCAGATGCAAAACCCAAACTAATCTAATGTTTACTCTGTTTTGGCCTTAAGTGAAAACATAACAAACTAAATTTATTCTTCCAGCCTTAAATTGATAACAGATAGAAGACAAATAGATAAAGATGGCATGTCATCAGCTCTTATCGAATTAAGCAGTTTGTAATTTTATGAGATTTTTTTTTGGTGATAAATATGCAGCATGGTTTTATACATGAGGCACATAGCTCTAAATCATGTTGTATATGTATATATGGGCATATTATATAACAAAATAACATGGCTTTCAGATGTTTTAATTTTCTTGTTTATAAAAATTACAGTAACCACCTAGGCTTGCCTTTTAATTAATAGATTTTGCCATTTATCTTGAGGGCTTCCCCAGTGATTTAGCAGGTAAAGAATATGCCTGCAATGCAGAAGACACAGGAGACACTGGCTTAATCCTGGGTGGGGAAGATACACTGGAGAAGGAAATACAGTCCATTCCAGATATTTTCGCCTGAAAAACCCCATGAACATAGGAACTTGGTGGGCTACAGTCCAAAGGGTCACAAAGAGTCATAATTAAACAAATGAGATGGTATAGAGGTTAAAGAATGCTGTAAACATTCTATCAAAATGATTGGATAACCATAACTAAAGAGAGTAATAGTAAAATACTGCAGACTCACAACACACACACACCCCCATATACAGCACACACACGTTATCAGGTTAATAATTTTTCAGGTATCTTTATGCATTGTTAGATGGCATTTTTGTTTTGCCCTTTAGGGGATTCACTTCATCGGTAAGTATAGTGGTCCCTTAGAGCTAGAGAAGCAGCCAATCACTGTCTGCATTATTGCCCTCTTGTCACTGCCATTTAAATGTGAGGGCTGTTTTGTCTTCCATTCGGGTTATAGTAAACAAGGAAGAAATGAGCTGGAAAGGAGAGGTTAAACTGTATCCAGAAAAATCAGAGCCGGTTTAGGGGAGTTGATCATACAAAGAAAATAGACAGGAAGGTAGAAGGAGTAATTAATGCCCTCATGAGGAGACTAGAACTATAAAAAAGTGCTTTAACTGGAGTCTCCCCTTTCTTGCCAACATGGGGTGCCTGCCTCAACCACACAACCATTTGTCTCTATGCCTATGGGTCGAGTGTTCAGATCTAATTAATTATTATAATGATATTTCATCAGCAGGTATTTTATTTGTATCTATTTGATTAAACATATTTCATTATTATAGTTCTATTTCCTATATATGTATATATCTCCTCATATATTGATATTTTCAGATATTTATGTATTTATCCATATATCCACTAAGTAAACAAAGGAAAATAACTATACTTTGATCACAATAAAAATTTGTGCAAGCTAAACCAGTTTTCTGTTCCTCTAAAATATAACCGTAAGCAGTAAATGACAAATCTGCACTGAATTATGCTCTGAGAATGACAGTTTTCAGAGTTCTTATCTAGATCAAATTTATGCAATTATGTTATTAGATCATAATTTAAATATGCATGTTGAAAGAATTGTGCTTAAATTGCATTACTTTGTAAAGTTTTTACACAAATTTGCTTCTATATTTAAAGCTTATCCTATTTGTCCTATTTGAATGATTACTCACATTATTGTTGTTTAGTCGCTTCATTGTGTTGGACTCTTTCGTGACCCCAAGGACTGAAGCCCTCCAGGCTCCTCTGCCCATGGGATTTTCCAGGCAAAAATACTGGAGTGGGTTGCCATTTTCTACTTGAGGGATCAAACCTCGTCTTTTCTGCAAGCCGCCTGCATTGCAGGCAGATTCTTTACCAATGAGCCACTGGGGAAGCCCCAACTACTCGTATAATATGGTGCAAATAGGTAGATAGTTAATGGACATAGTTTTAAAAGAATAATGAAATCCTGGACTATTAATATTGAAGGAAGCTGTAGTGATGACCTGGGGCAGCCTCCTCACTCTACAGATAAAGACACTGAAGATGAAAGATAAGGCATAGAGATGGTGACAGATAAGAATACTAATAGTAATGGAAAATTTTTTGCAATAATTATTTCTTTATCTCTCTATTTGTTCAACAGTGTCTGCACACATACAGTCTTATGTATTTGACATGTATTTCAAATTTAAAACATTTCTGATGTCCATATTTAACAGGCAAAATATTTGTGAATAATAAAATTAAAATGATAAAATTGAATGCAATTAAATTTTAAGATTTTCTTAAAACTTTAAATAATCTATAACATACTTCTAGAGTTGCAAAGGATGATGTTGAATAATGACTTCTGATTCTTGAGGAGTTAATATACATAAATTTCACACCCCTGTGGCAGTATTTTATAGATGTATCAGTGAGTAGTTTAATACCGTGTAAAGTATAAAAGCACCCACTGTACTGACTGAAGGAAAGACCTATAAATACACATAAAATTTTATTTAAAGTTTTAAAGAGTTAAGGAAAAAATATTTCTCTTCCTATAAATGTAATAAAAGCTATCTGGATAGTTTTAGTCTATCTGCTACTGACTTCGAATGTGCTATTTTATGAGATATTGAGTTAAAGATTAATGTAGACATCCTTTAAAGTGATCATTATTTGTAGCTTATTTGTTTAAACATTTTAATAAAATGTATTTAGATAATTGATTTTTTTACATTGAACTTATTTTTCATCTTGAATCTAACCCAATGGAAGTCATTTTTCTTCAGAATCTGACATTTGAAGTGACAGTATCACACATTATAAGTAATACTGAACAAAGTGCCACAGGATTATATATATGTATGTGTATATATATATATATATATATATGTACATATATATATATACAGGTACACACACACTCAATAAAACAATACTGTTATTAAGTACTTATTCTATTTCCAATATTTTTCTAATGGTATACAATATGTAAAATTACAATGACATGCTCCTTTCTTTTAAACAGCATGCCATCTATCCCAATACGTGAATTAGACTTTAAAAGATGAGGAAAACTATATTAAGTAGAAGAAAATGGAGAGAGCATTTCAGATGGAGGAGTTTAAAATAAACATAGTATGTCTTCTCCTATGAAAAGACTTATTGTCCATTAATTAAAAGTATGTTTTAATTAACAGACTGTAATGGAATATTTTCATCTGTAGGAACAGCAATAGCAAAAATGTGGAGATGTTAATATGAATGTTTTATGTGAGATATTTATTGGTTTTTTAAAATAGATTATAAGATTTTTGTTGGGATATAATAGGAAACATGGGGTTCCCTTGTGGCTCAATGGTAAGAATCTGCCTGCCAATGCAGCAGATGCAGGTTCTATCCCTGGGTTGGGAAGATTCCCTGGAGAAGGAAATGGCAACCCACTCTAGCATTCCTGCCTGGGAAATTCCATGGACAAAAGAGCCTGGCAGGCTACAGTCCATGGGGTTGAAAAAGAGTTGGACACGACTTAGCAACTAACCAACAGCAATAGGAAACATGGTGAGAAGGCTCAGCTTTCTAAAGCTTTGAAAATTGGACAGAAAAAGTTGGAAAGCAATATTGATTTCTTGTAGGATTTTGATGACAGAACTAACAATATTAAGGTCCAGAAAGATTTACCTGGTAATTATATGTAGGATGGACAAGAGAGATGGTGTTGGGAGAATCAAAAGTCAAGAAAACTTATTGCATTAGGGATAAATAAAGCCTAAGCTAAAATTTTAGTAATAAGGCATTGCAAAATGGAAATAAAGGGCAAATTCAAAAGTTATTTTGATGAAAAATCCAGTAAACTTTGGTGATATGCTGAATAAAGACATTGAAGGAATGACAGATGACTTCAAGAATATTCATCTCGAGCTTTGGAAAATGCCTAGATTATTTTTAAAATCAGTTGAGTATAGACATTGGGTTGTTTTGGTATGGGAAAGTTGACCAGTTTGATTTTAGTTGTGCCGAGTTTGAGGTATGGCTTTACAACCAGGTGGAAATCTCTCATAGGCAGCTAGAAATACAGGATAGAGAGCTGATGAGATTTAACTGAGCATCTCATCAGTTTAACTGATGAGAATACATAGATGTTCAAGTTAATTTAAAGTCAGCATAGGATTATGCCAAGAATAGAGCACAGGACTGGTTTTCAGTTATATGGATAATAATCACTGTACAGAGAATCTTCAACATTATAGTTTTTGCAATAAGGAAGTTACTTTGGTTTGGAGTGTGAAGTCATATTATTGCTCTCATTTTTTTTTTTTTTTGATCATCACTCTATTTGGGCATCTTCTGACACAGTGCTAACTGGCTAATATACTAAAATAGAATTTACCTACTTTTATCAAATATGATCATGAATGTATGAATAACAGCTAATTCTTACTCCTTAAGATATATTTAATTGAACTAAATATATTTTGTTGAATTGTATTTATTTTTTAAAATCATCTTTCTAAATTGCCCACTCATATTATCTCCTAGTTTATGTAATAATGATTTCCAAATGTTTTGTTCCTTTCATTTCTTTCTTAACCATAGTTTAACTCCATCCAATTTCAAACCCTCACCACATCATATTACATTATGAAACCTTTTACATCTGAGCATTGAAAACACAATACAGCCTTAACTAATATCCTGCTCATTAATGATTTGGAAGGTAATTAAAATTAACTATAACCATGAAAGTCTTTTCCTTAAAAACCAATTCTTATAGTCCTTAATGTATGCACAATTAAAATATTCCAGTATGAGCTTGTATGATTCATAATCCAGTGCACACACAGTCACTTCAAGTAAAACAAATTTAATTTAATGAATAATAAGAACTGTTTCAGGATATGTGTTTGTTATTGATGACTATCAACATAAAATATACAGTATCAACTGCTATAGAATATTAGTCATCTGTATTTGTCAAAATAAATTATTTAGTTTATATAAACTATTTATTTGGAATGATCACAAAACTACTTTTCTGGCAAGAAATAGTGTTTAGAATTAATTATGCACCTAAAGTGGCCTATTTGGTAGTAAGGATTCGGAAAGCAACAAGCAATTGAATAAATTAAAAAAAAAAAAAAAACACTGAAAGTAAAATGATACTCCTCGAATATAAGGCGATCATGCCCTTTCAGCAATTGGTCAGAATCAGTTTTGATTGTTGGTAGAGCCTACTACTAAGATACCGCTCTTTTGTTTGCTGTGGAGTAAAGCTATTAGTGTTTGAGGAAACTGTCTCTATCTTAGACTTTCGGAACCATAAAAGATAAGGGGCAGGTTAAATTTTAGGATGACAAGTGCATTTTTAGAGGAGCTTCTTGTCAGGAAGCCCTGTTTTTTCGACAGATGTCAGAAAGAGAACCTAACAGCATTGTTGGATGTGGTGCTTTCCCAAAGTCATATGGCATTATCTGATCATAATGCCGTAATGACTGCTAATATGCACACAAAAACACTTCAAGTTTACTTCTGCACGTTTTCTTTTCTGAAATCAAAGTTAATTAAAAATAAATTATTTTGAAAAATAAGCGTCTACCCTAGAACATTTTTTCCTCTTCCAAAATGCTAAATTAAATTCCCTTAACTTGATTTATGTCAACTCAAAGATACTGTGATGGTTCACAAAAATTGCTGAGGCTCCTGCTTTTAGCGTTTTTTCATGGATTCAAAAATATAACTTTCCCTGACAGTGTAAGAGAAGCAATATTATATTACATGTTCAAAATAGCTAGAATTCACATGGTGATGGTAAAATTATAGAGAAAAGATAATATTATAAAAATACCTTAAATTTAGGTGAATTTGAACTTTCCTTAAGGATTTCATATCTATGCATATATTATTAAATTTTAACATTTATAATGTATTATCAGGCTTAGTTGGGTGGTAAATTTAAAAACTGACATTCTTTCTGCAATATTTCTGAAATCAGAGAGTAGTTAATGCCTTTGTTAATCAAATTATGATATTTTGTTGAAAAATTTGGGAATATTTTTGTACTCCAGTGATATCAAGGCATTAACTAAATCTTAATTTTTGAATGCTCTGAATGTGCAAGAATTGACTTTACAGAGTACAAGATATAAGTATGCTAAAAAGTGATAAAGTAAAGTCTTTTTCTATCCCTAACGAAAATCAAGCAGTTTCTCACTGCTATCACAGGGAACTGAATTAGAACATGAGAATTCCCTTTACCTTTTTGATGGGGTGTGATAACGATTGGACACTGCAAAATGAGATAAAAGGGACTTCATTGCACAGCTGACTCTAGCCTTCTTTGTGTCTTGGGAAGATCCCTGATCTATCTAAATCTCAGCTTTTAATAATAATGACAATAATATTGTCATTCTCTCTGGTCATTTGTGGCAGTTCAGAATATAGCTGCACTTGTTTTTGTAATTGGCAAGTGTGACACAAACTGATATTATTGCTATTAATTCTATATTTCATTTCTAATAGTGTTTTATTTAACCTTGACTTCTTTTGAGTAAATCAAGTGGTTCTTTGGTGCCTTGCTTTAAACTCTTCCTACTACAAGGCAACCCTGCTTTTCAGAGACTTTAAAAGTTCCCACATTATGTCTGCTCCCACAGGAGTTGTCATCAAAATGGCGTACTTTCAATAAATACACATGCTTTATCCCTTCCCTAGATTATAATCTGCTATTCTGCCCAAGTATGGGAGCTCTTATAGCTAGCTCTCCTCAGGGCATTCCTGAATTAAACTAATGGTGCCTTTAACTTCTAGTAATGGAGTGACCTTAGCACCTCTCAGTCCATTTAGATCCAGTTTCTAGAAATATTCTCACATTTATGGTTATTTGCTTTAATGCTGGGGATAGTTACGACATCCACTTCCACGTTCTACTTCTCAAGTAAGTACCAAATACACTGGTGGCTCCATGCTAACCTGTATTAGTGCAAACCTATCCTGATCACCTCTTTTGACCAAGTATGTCATTTACATGTGTCAATAAATTATATCATTTATGTTCAGTGAATAGCTGAACATAACTGAAGTGGGGGGTGATTCTTGGAAAATTCAGAATTATTGCTGAAAACATGGGTTATAGTTATTCTGTGAACAGTTTTAATGTATATTGATTTTTTATATAGCATTTACTAGCTTCTCATTTCTTCTCTAAACAATCCAGCATCACCTGTCACTTGATTATTAATAAAAAAGAGAGAGAACAAATTTGGATTCCATAACCTTTTTTATTCAGAAGGATAATTTTATGTTCTCTTGAGAATTCTAAATTTTATTCAGTAAAATGTATCAATCATTGGACCATCATTTAAAATAGTCTATTTTCTCCACTAATCAGAGAAGTAATATTGAAGATTTAAATACCAAATTTTAGATTTTCAAATTATTTGGGTGTTAAACTGAAAAGTGTCAAAAGATCATTTGTTATTACATCCTCAGTTTAATTATATGACCCTGAAAAAAAAAAAACATAGTCAATATGTAAATAGTATATAGTGCTAAAAAATAGTATTTTAATGCTAGAATGTTTGTTTATACTTGATTTTGGAAATGGTTATATCTATTTTGTTTAAAAATAATTTCAGTTAGAACATTGTTTAATTCCCTTATTACAACCAGTTTAACCCCAAGTTTAAAATGAGGTGAAGAATTGCTGTCTCAGTAAATAATTAAGTAGAGTAAAGAAGAGCAAAAAATTCATAATATCACAGTTACTTCTGGTGAATTTTCAAAAAAGATTTGTTTTGAATTTATGATGCAGATGAAAGCTGAGGATTATTATAACAATGATGATGAACTTATGTTGAATTTAAATCCTGAAATACAAATGAGACACTTTGCAGAAAGGTCACTGCAGCTTAAAGAAGCAGCACAAAAATAGTATTCAGATATGTGAAAGTATATAGCTCATTGGTTCAAAATAATGAGTAATGGAAAAATTGTGTTCTCTACATTGGTTGTGGTAAAATTTGCCTCTGCTATAAAAAGATGTTCAAATAAATGTTAAATTAGCATTTTGCATAATATGGTAAAAGTATTTACCAATGAGCAGATTATTTCATATATAATCTAAATTATTTTTGATATAAGACTCTAGAGTAAGAAATCATTAAAAGATTATATACTTTTCATTAACATTTTGTAGCACTGTATAGTCTGCAAAGTGCTTTGCATATATTATCTCTCATGCTTAGTTTGGTTTTTTTTACTCTTCTTTAGAAATAAATCTTCAGCTTAGAGAGATTTAGCAATATGTCATCAAGCACAAAATATACATACGGCTGAAACTCAAGTTTTATAGTCACCAATCCTGTAGGCATTCTGTTAGACAATTTTTAGACCCTAAAATAATAAAAATATTATGTTTATTTTAAAATAAATAAAATATTAATAATGATAGTTATATTGATAAACAGCCTATCTAAAAGGCATCATAAAATTTTGAAAATAAAAAATTAGTATACAAAATGCCAATAGTAGAGCACAAGGCAATATGTAATATATAGAGATTTGAAAGAACTAGGCTTTGGGAGAAAAGTAAGCACTATGGAATTTCAGAAAGGAGTAGCACAGACACATGGCTGAGTGAATCGACTGAAGGGAAGAGGATTTTTCTATTAACAAGAACAGCATATACAAAGACAGTGAGACAATTGGCCAGTCTACATAATAGTTTGAATAAGGTTAAACACATTGAGTCATATTATATAGAGCATTGAAATTCAGAGGCATAGCAGGTTAAACCTGATTCAATATTTAATAGAATTGATATGTTCTAGACAACCGGAGTTTCATGGTACAAAACTATATGTGAAGACATTTGCAAAACAAAATAGAGAAAATAGGAAACATGTAGGAACTGAGTCCTAAAACCATCTACTCAGAACTGAGATAAAGTGCATGGATGGAATAAAACAAAGAGGCATTATAAAACAAAAGTTGATACGGCTTAAGTGTATCACATTTGTTTGTATTTAAGAAAGGAGATAGATTAAAATAAAATGGAAATAAGCTTTTAATCTCAACTCAGAGAAGTGCTACATCATTATAGAGCTAAAAAAAAAAAAAGAAAATGGGAAGGCAAGTATGGTTGAATTTTTTGGTTTTTGTTTTAGGCATTTTAAGTATAAGGTAATGGTGAGCTGCCAAAGTTGGAATATACAAAAATGGATGGAAATTCTTTGAGAGAAAATTTATGGCTATAAATTAAGAAGATTTTGTAATTATCAGCACAGGAGTTCAAGCAGTGAGTGTGTGAAGTCATTAAAGAGGGAGGAAAGATCTGAGAGCCATGATTTAGCCAAAAGGGATCTCCTATTAGTGGAGCAGAGAACAAATAATCAGGAGAACACATCACAGAGTTAAAAGAGAGGATATCAAAGGGCTGGCGTTCAGTGAGAATTTCATTAGAAGTTGCAAACTGATTAAGTGATGGTCTTAAGGAAAATGATGATGCATTCAAAAAGATTTGCAGAGATGGAAGCATAGGGTGACGGAGATATTAAGGTATAGAGAAATAGGAGGATTATAATTTTAGATGTATAGCCTGAAATTGAAAAGGAAAGCGAGGTAAAAAGATCTTCAGAATAATTCAAATATGCTTTAGATGACCACTAGGTTTAACACCTTGTGCTAGAAATTGTAGCAGACACAAGATTAATCAGATATTGCATTTGCATGTACTCATTCACAATTAATAAAAGGGGGGAGATATGTGTATTAAATTATAATGAAGAAACCGGGTTATAATAAATGTAACTTGAAGCTTTTAGGACTATAGATATATAAAAATGAGCAGAGTACCTGAGTCATTCAAGTACTGGTTAAGCTTCTTTAACAAAGATAGCCAAAACTACAGTGCCTTGATTCAGAAAGCATTTATTTCTCCTACTGTGCAGCCTAGAGGAGTGTAGTATAGGGTCTTGGGGCATCTCTGTGATCCTCAACCCAAGGCTTCTAATAATCTGTAGTCATCACCATTTCCTAAAAGAGGAAGAAGGCAAAGAAAGTCCAAGGCAAATATCCTTAAAAAGAATTCTCAGAAGTTATACACATCACGTCTGTTCATATTGCAAAGGCTCATATTTAGTTACATTCAAGGGAAGAAAGTATAGTTTTATTATGTGGACATCAATGTTCTTAGTAAAACTCAGGCAGGACAATGAATACTTAGGGGTAGTTAACAGTGTCTGCCTTAGATACTTTAAGAAAAGATCAGGAAAGGTCAAACTAAATGATGGCAGTGATTGGAATTGAAGGGTAGGTATAGGATTTGAATAGTGGAGGGAGTAGAGAAGATATTACAGGCTAAAGGACAAGATGATCAAAGAAATGAGTAAGAATCAATATAGGATTTTGGGGGAAAGTGGCCAGAGGCTGGTGAGTAGGAAAAAAAGCAGTAGAACATAATCCTGGAATGGTATTATGGAGCACAGTGCAGAGGATCTTAAATTCCATGCTTAAATGTCTGGGTATTTTGTATGTAGGCTGTAGACATGATTAAAGTTTTGTTTGTATCATTTTAAAAATTATTCTACATGACAGTAAACTGGGAAGCAATATTTAGAGCTTTTAAACTTGAAATGCAAGGTGGAAAGACTATCTCGGAGACAATAGCTACAGAATATGACAACCTGAACTGGCATTAATGCCAATGGAAATAAACAGGGAAGGAGGAGAGGAGGAAATGAAAGTCTTTCTGTAGGGAGACTGATTTAAATTGACAACTGAGGGCTTCCCTGGTGGCTCAGAGGTTAAAGCGTCTGCCTGCAATGAGGGAGACCTGGGCTCGATCCCTGAGTCTGGAAGATCCTCTGGAGAAGGAAATGGCAACCCACTACAGTATTCTTGCCTGGAGAATCCCACGGACGGAGGAGCCTGGTGGGCTACAGTCCACAGGGTCGCAAAGAGTCGGACATGACTGGGCAACTTCACTTTCACCTTCACTTTGGAGGTCAGTGTTAGGAGAAATGAAATGTAGAGAACAGAAGTTGACTAAAGTGTTCAGGATAAGTGAACTAAGGACTAAGAGCAGGACCTTTGTAACTTGATTTGGGAATGCCAGCAGGTGATGCTAGTGACAGAGATGGAGAAGACAATAAAAGGGAAAGATTAGGGAGAAAGATTGTGGGTTTGTATTGAACATATTAGCATTGAAAAGTCTATCATCTGGCCACTGGAAATTCACTTTAGATCTAGGAAGTGATTAGGGTTAAATATAGATTTGAGGTGGTTGAAATTTTTCTGATGGGCAGAAAAAAGTGTGGAAGTCAATAGAATTTTTAAAAATGGTGAGTCAGAAGAATTAAAAGGAAGAAATATTGACTCAAGATCCGTTGGAAATACAAAGGAAAGGGTTAAACATAGCAGTTAATCTTAGATGGGAGAGGTAATTCAGTTCAGGAAACAAAACAAAACAAAACAAAACAAAACAAAACAAAACCGACTGGAACTAGAATCAGAGCTGTGTTGACTTCAATGTGAGGGAGATAAGCAGCTAAAGGACAGTGCAAGGCCAGTGAAGTGTGTGTATGTGTGTGTGTGTGTGTGTGTGTGTGTGTGTGTGTATGTGTTGAAGGATAACTTACATCTCACTATTAGAAGAATGTTACTGCATCAAATGGAGACAGAAGAAAAGCTTTCTGAGTGTCACCATGAAGAACAAATTGCAAATTCAAGTTAGGTAGCATTTTTGTTAGGCTAATTCCAACTCTTTTGGGCCCACTGGAGATCTTCATGCTACAGTAAAAAGCAGACAGAGTGGAGAAGGTGAAAGGTGTACATAATTTGAATTTAAGTATTAGTTTGTCATACATTTTTTCTTTTCTTTCAATTAAATTATGTAAAAATCACTCACTGAGGTAATTATTAGTCTCTTGAAACGAGTGTATTTCCAGATTTTTCCTCCATACTTTTTCTACTTCTCCTTCCACTTTCCTCCCTCATTTCTCTTTCCCTGTCTTCCTTCCTTCCTTTCCTACCTTCTCAGAATGAAAAAATATGTATATTTTTATATGTACATGTAAAAATACATACACATATGGAGAGGAAGGGCAGAATCCCCCATATTTATACTTCCATTTCTGCAACCCCCAAAACTACATCTCCCTCTCCCCATTCAATGGAATCCCCTGAAGCACTTATAAAATTCAAGGGCTCATGGGATTCTGTGTGAAAACCAGAGATCTTGATTAGGCAGGTTTTACATGCTCACCCTCTGTGGTTATGTTTTTAAGATTTGTCATGTACAAGAACTAAATTGAGCTTTTACAGACCAGCTTTATGTTTATAGCTGATATACTGTCAACAGTAGGAAAAGAAAAGTTTAATTATCCAGGAATCAGAATAGGAGTCAGAATATGTAACTACAGGCAAAGTCACATTTTAAAATATTTATTATTTAAAAATAGAGTTTATATAACTTATCCAAGGCCATGGAGATGCATGGTCCAGCTGCAGAGCCTGTGATCTGATTACTAGATCACATTTCTTCTGACGAACAGTGAATTGTTTATGGATAATTGAAAATTAATAATATTTTTTTGTTTTAAAAAAGATAGTCTTGGATAAAGTTTGATGACCAATATTCTAATACTTTGAAGTACTTTTAAAAATGTATATAACTATTTTTACTAGGGTAAAAGTAATAAAGGCATTTAAATAAAAATAAAATGTTTACAACTAAAGCTATTTCTACTTCAGTCAGACATAACAAATCAGATCAGAATGTTTAATTACTATCCAATCAACCTTTCTGTTCAGTGTGTCAGTTTAACTTAGAGAACCAAACAAAACATTCCTTCATTTGTCAATGATAGCCTATTAAAACAAGGGTATTCTAAAAATTGCATTAGGAGGATGTAAATGGTTTGTTTGATCTTCTGAATTTTAATATGTCAGAAAGATTATTGTGAAGAAAATTGGGCTTTCTGAAGTGACAGATACATTATTCAAATAACTTTGATTGAATGCAGGATTTTTTAATGCTTTCATAAAGGGCACGCACACTAATTTTGATTTGTAAAAGAGTGGCTTTAAAATTTGAGATATTAGGGAAAATATTTTGTTTATTTTTTGATAGTACCATTAATTGAAAAATATATCTGGATTATAGCTAGGATAAATTATGTGTACACATGACAATTTATAAAGTTCTTGGTTTACATTTTTCAAGAGATTTTGTTTATATTTCTAAAACCATCTATAATTGGCCTCAAAAATTGTCTTAAAGCAGTGATTCAAACTAATTGTAGATTTGAAAACAAATAATATGTGGATACCAGTGTCCGTATGCATTCCTGCTTCTCATATTACTTTGATATCTTGCATATTGCCAGCCTCTCTGAAACACATAATGAAGTCAGAAGCATATATAAGAGTCTAGTTCATTCTGATTTGGTTCTATTTGGGTGTGAGTTTGTCACACATAAAGATATAAATCCATGGTACTGTATTCTTATGTGAAAAATAATTATTCACTGATTACTTAATCTCTTCCACTTTGGTAGTTTCTATAATAGCATAAAAAAATTCTGAAAGTGATTTTGTATCATTTCTCCTGTTTTTAACAGGTTTTCCACAGTTTAAAAAATGTTTATTTCATACCTGTTTGTTTTCTTCTTTAATGAATTTCTAGTCTTTAAAAAAATTTTGTTAATCCTTCTCTTGAAAAGCCTACATCTTAAAAATCTTTGTTTAATGATATACAGATTTTTCTCTTATGTCATATATGGTAAAGAAATGCTGCTAATCATCTTAGTATGTAATCAGCTGATAAGGATAGGTATCTTTAAAACATAGAACTTGCTGTCATGAATATGAAATTATACTATAAAAATGCTGATTTCTGGTTTCTGCTTAATCTTACCTGTCTTTCTGTTTCTTTTGCAGCAAAAATGCTGGATAGAATGTCTTCTTACTGCCATTTAAATATATTCTTTTCTTCTGTCAATTACCACAGGTTTAGTCCCTATGAGTGGTATAACCCACACCCTTGCAACCCTGACTCAGACGTGGTGGAAAACAATTTCACCTTGCTAAATAGTTTCTGGTTTGGAGTTGGAGCTCTCATGCAGCAAGGTATACGATTCAGCCTGCTATTTCCCTTGGGCACCATGTCCCACTCTTTGCTGGGGGTGACAGCTCTTGCTGGCACAAGTCGCTTGCATGGGTGCCTCTCTGCATGTAACCATAATCCAGCTTCTCCATCTATCTGATGCATTTAGGCATTCTCAAATCCCATCCAAGGGAGATTCTGAGAAAATAATTAGCTTTTGCAATTGCACATAACGTATATCATCTAACTTTCTTAACCTATGGTAGATACATTGTCTCATAGATAACCCAGCTAACCTGATCCATTAGCTAGAAGCTGCGTTTAAAGCACTACTAAGACTGCATCTTCTTGAGACAAGAATACAGTGTATTGCTCCTGTTTCTTGTTTCATTTTGATGTAAAAAATTCCCTTTCCTATCAATTCTTGATGACTAGATGCCTTTGTATTGCATGATTAGTAAATCTATTGCATATAAATTTGTAAAAATAAAATATTTAACCATTTAGAGTTACCTTTACAAGTAAAATATTAGCTGCATCTGATAGTATATAAGAATATAAAGTATTGCATGCTCAGAAGTGCATGCAAAAATACTCTTTCATAATTATTTAAAAATTATAATATTAATGTTAAAAGTAAAGGCTACATTTCTTAGAAAATGACATAATATATGCAATATGTTTTAATGGTATATTTATAACTATGAATTTATTATTTTAGTCTCAGTTCTCCCAAGCTAACTGTTTTTTTTTGCTGCTGTGATTTCTTTTATTAATCTTTCAGTATTTATATAAAGTTCAGTAAATTAATATGTCAGACCTACTACTCAGTATAAAAGATTTCAAAACCAGACTATTTTATGCATTTAAAATGTAATATTTTTAAGTTTTAAAATTTTGTAAATAAATCAAAATGCCCTTTAACAACTGACAGTGACTGGATTAAGGAAAGAAAAGATACTTATTTGTAAGGGTTACCACACCCATATAAGGGTTTACCTTAAATTTTACTGGTGTATTTATGATCCACATTGAAGAAATTCATTCTATAGCACTGAAGAAGAGAAAATTTATTGTTAAATTATAAATTGTTAATAAAATAGGTACTTTGCTTTTGCATGTTTAATATTATGCAGAAATCCATTATTTCTGACTGTTTCATTTATAAACTACTTCCTAAACTCAAAGTAAATATTTGCAGATTAAAAGGAAAAAATTAACTTAAATTCATGTTGCAAGCAATCCTACTAATGAGATAATTTTTGCTTTTAAAAATATGAACATCCAGATATATATGTATTTAAATCTGAAACTTGAAGGTTCAGAGAACTCTTACATAAACTAATTAAGCGAGTGGCATCTCTTTCTAAATAAAATGAATAATCAATAACTGTATTTGCCCTTTCCTACATTTTGAGTCCAGTGGCTTTTTTTCCCCCTCAGATTTATTTACAGATGGAAGATAATATTGGAGTTATCTTAAAAAATATAAAAGTAAATAAAAATACATCATATGAGACAGGAATCTCTTCCAAGTAGCACTGGATTATGTGATTTACCCAGGCACATTGCTAGTAACCTGCTAATAACTAACTCTGATAGCCTGGAATGAATTATTCTCATAGTAAAGATCTAACCATAATAAAGTTTTTAAAATTATTTTTCCTACCACTTTGAAAAATAGTATATTATTTTTATGTATAATTTATAAAATATTTGGATATTTTTGAATTTCAATATTGGTGAGATGAACTTGATATTTATAAAATCTAGCAATAAGACATAAAATTATATATAATATCTCTAAAAATGATGACAAGCAATCCAAGCAATGAAAAATTCAAATGTACATTTGCTTTGCCACATAACTACTTCACTGCTGGTGGATACATGAAAGAGGAACCCATACTATTCTGGCTGATGCCCAGCTCCCCAGGAATTAGTGGGATATAGTGCTGGACATGACGTTACCTTGAGTACATGACAGTCAGCCCCTAACCAGGCTCTGATTCACAAGCCTAAGAGGTATTCACTTTAAGTCCTTGGGTAAGATATGAACTTGTGGTAATTGGGCCTTTTTTGTCGAATGTCTCCACTGTTCTTTTCTTTCTCAGTCTTGTTTGACTTTATTGGTGTTGTTGTTCAAAAAAGAAAAAGAAAAGAAATGGTAGACTGGGCAGCCAAAGCTGCTGATCATGGTGGGAATATTTTAGTGTTTCGGTGTCCAAGTGTGTGTCTGACAGGGCCTAGGAGCAACTACATCAGAAAGGTACTTTTCTGTTTTATTTTGTTTTGTTTTTCTTACAGAGTGGTAGGCAAGAGTCTGGAGCTGGAGTTGGCTGTCATGTCCAAGTCTGTCTGCTTTCTAAAATGTTGTTTGTTTGTTTGAAATTGGAAGCGTAAGATGAGCTGCAGTATAAGATGGACTGTTTTGCTAGAACCAAGTCATGATACCACTTCTTTTCAATGTTAGCATGAATAATTTGTTGTATGTTTAATGCATATAGAGATATGTTATCTTACTGTATTCATTATTATATTTAAAAATATATAAAACATGGAGTCCATCTTTGCTTCATTCCATTTTACTCAAACCTTATTAAAGTTAATTTATTTGTAGACAATGCTTTCTTGATTATAGGTTCAAAATGATGAAGGGTAAATAGTAATATATATACATAAATTTTGTATAATTTTCTTATTAAAAAAGTTATACATGCTGATATTTATACATTTACATATTAAGGCTATAAATAACATGGTAAAACTAAAAGACTCAATTTAAAAAGTGTTAGAATTTTAATGTATAATCTAAATTAATTAAAATTAATAATAATCAAAAGCAATATGTAATGATGAGATCTCATTCTCTTATTAATACCATGAACAGACAACTCCAGCCACATATTGTACTATAACTATGAAATTTGTATATATGTGTAAAGATAAATTTATGCCAATTTAACTATTTATTCTTATTCTGATTTCCCTCACTGAAGCTAACTATAGTGACAGGAGATATTTGTTTATGCATAAAAAAATAGTTGACTACCTATTTTAAAATAAAAACTGGACTGAAGCCCCCTGGCTCAAAAAATGTGGATAATGAAATTGTTTTCATACATTACTTTTTAAAATGGCAGTATAGACAAGATTTTTGAGCTTCATGCACATGAATAATGAAACTTCACATAAAGATTGCTATGAAATGGATCAAAGTGTACATTAAATCATTTCTTCTAAAACCTGCTTTTTTATAGAATATAAAAATCTATAAAAGTAGTTTATAAACAGGAGAGATATTCTCCATTCTAATGCTATTTTTATAAAGGCTATCCAGTCATTACTATGTGATTCTTATTTTGTACAGTCTCAGGTAGAGCTCAGTCTCCTGTCACTATATGTAAGCACAGATGTCCTAAGAGACATGCTATCTGAAGTTAGCCTCTGCTCTCCCACGGGTTGTTCCTTGCTTACTAAAGTGATATGTAAATCTATGATTTAAGCTTTTATTACACAGTGATTCCGTTCTTCCACTGTGACCAAAAGTACCTGACTGCTGATCAAATTCTCTGTATTCGTCTCACCTTTTCCCCCCAATCTTTGTTAGGTTCTGAGCTCATGCCCAAAGCGCTCTCCACCAGGATAGTGGGAGGCATTTGGTGGTTTTTCACACTTATCATCATTTCTTCGTATACTGCTAACTTAGCCGCCTTTCTGACAGTGGAGCGCATGGAATCCCCTATTGACTCTGCTGATGATTTAGCTAAACAAACCAAGATAGAGTATGGAGCAGTAGAGGATGGTGCAACCATGACTTTTTTCAAGGTAAGTCTTACTGGTTATCTAAAATTTATGTATTAAAATGATAGAATACAAACAAACCTTTTCTTGTTAATGAATGTAAGAGCATAGGAACGTTGTTATTTGTAGAGAATAATCAATAGCATATTTCTTATGGGATGGAGACATATTCAACTAAATATAGGGTCATCAAAGCAAATCATTTTAATACTTGCAAATGGCAAGGAGTTTTTGCTTTATAAGTATTTCATCTTTGTTTAGAGGAAAATCTGTTTAGAAGTAACATTATTTTCCCCACCAAGGTTTTGTCATTGAATGTAAATAGACAAAGTAATGTATCTACTGAAAATTGAATAGTGGGAGATTCAGACTCTACAAGGTGTGGATATTCCAGAAGAATAAAATGATTACATGTAAGAATGTTTTCCATATAGGCATTTCTTTTTGTTAAGATGAAACAGGTTTTACTTGTTGAGAGCCTACAAAAAAACAAGGAAAATAAGCACAAATAGTTCCTATTCGCTGGACAATCATGCATCTAATATTCTGGAAGGCGTAGAATCTCAAAATGGGCTACCCCATTGGCATGCAGTGGTTTGCAGTGGGGAAGTCTGTTAAACATTTAAGCGGAAATTATGGTGGCACCAAATTCCAGGTACATAGCATCTTGTCCTCCTCTATAATATTCAGATTGTCTCCTTACTTCCACTGATCTCATTGGGTCAGAGTAGAGCCAATGAGGAGATTCCACTTTAGGGAATCAGTATTATGTCATAATTTATTTTCTGTTTTACTGATTATTTTTATATTGTTTGTAATTTAGCAATTTTTAAGCCTTGGTATTTTCCTTCATTGTTCACACAAATGCAATTGGCACTTCAAGTGGATAGAAGTGGTATATTGTTTTTCTCTTTAAAAAATAATTGATTCAAGATAAAAAATAAATTATTTCAACAAAACTCCAGGCAGCACCTGCCAAGTACCAGAAACTGTGCTACACATTGGGTATTCTAGAGCAAATAATATCTAATTCTCACTTTTAAGAAACTTATAGTTTGTTGCAGACGGGATCAGCAATCACAGGGATCAGCAATAACAGGATTTTATATGACTTAACTTGACAAATAATTATATAATTTTCTTTGTAAAAATTCTTACCAAATTAAATCAGCTTTTTGGGGGGTTCTGGAGATCACCAAATACCTAAAGAATGAAATCGATTGAATGTTTTGGTCAAATCCACATAATTCTTAAAATTAAATTGCTTTCAAAGAGAATATTTTTAATGGCTAGCTTAAAGATTGGATGCATATTTTACATTTAATTGGAAAACAATTATTATTTAATTAAATTTATTGAATAATCAAGTATGAGCAAGTCATTGAGATCAATATGGTGCTATTTGATTATATTAATTGCAATTGATCATTTTTCCCAATTGAGTATTAAAAATTAATAGAGATTGTTTTTCTTATTAAAAAACCTTTTTTAATAAAAAAAGAGACTAGCTGTTGAAAATTGTAAATGTATATCATCAGTGTTAGTAACTTTGTAGAGAGTGAATATGTGGTGCATTTAGATTATCGCAGTGTTTGAGGGGCTTTTGAAGTTGTTTGTACAATAATGCATATAAAATACTAATGCAAGTGGTCTGATACCAGAAGTAATAATTTTAGCCTCACAAATACTTCAAATTTTGTTTTTATTTTCTAGATTACCTACATATCCTGTTTCAAAGCTTTTGTGTATTATAGCAAGATACACCTCTGGGAAAATCACTGAAATTTTTCATCTTTTCCCCATCTTTGAGCTTATCTCTCCCTTTCTTTTCTTTACAATCTTTCTAGTCGTCTGCTATGCTTTTTGTTGCTGTTGTTTTAGTTCAGTTGCTCTCTTGCACTGTCATTTTACCTAACTTCACTTTTCTTTGCTGCTCACTTTTCTTCTTAGTCTTTCATCTCTAGTTTTCCTTTCTCACACATGGGAGTGCCTCTAGCACCCAGAGAAAATTGATGTGAAACAACTTTCTGTTTTTAGCAGCACAGACTTTCTTTCTATAAAATTGAAGCCTTTGGAAATGTGCAATAGTCACAATAAAAGCCACACAGTGATAATCACTAAGGTGACAATTATGTTGATAGTTTTATCACATGCTGACATCTTACTGTTGAAACTTGAAAAGGCATTAAAATTTGAAAGGATACAGTATTCAGTAAATGTTGATTTTTCTTTAGTTATTTTAGTGTATCCCTAAATGATACTTATTTCAGCTACATATTTTGGCTTGTTAAACTATATGCTTATACCAGCTATTGGTATGAAATTTTGTTTATATGAAATCTCCTTTCCTGGTGGCTCAGAATATGCCTGCAATGCCAGAGACTCGGGTTCGATCCCTGGGTTGGAAAGATCCCCTGGAAAAGGGAATGACAACCCACTCAATATTCTTGCCAGGAGAACTCCATGGACAGAAGAGCCTGGTGGGATACAGTCCGTGGTGTCCCAAAGAGTCAGACATGACTGAGAGATGAACACTTTCATTTTCTATACCAGCTATTAGTATGAATTAAAAAAAAAAAATCCCTACCAATCTGGAATTGAAGCAATTGCACACTCATTTTGAAATTCTACAGTGAATCAGAGACTATTGTGTGTAGTGAATTTACATCTGATACCATTATTTTTTTCTTAATTAACAGCAATGCATACAAACACTCTAGGAAGCACCCTTAAGGCATTGACTTTCTAAAGGAATTTCCATCCTGTTTTTACTAATTGAGTAAGACCCTGCTGCTAGCGAATTGTTCTGGAACAGCTCAGTTCCAAAATTTATTTTAAAGAATGGTAAAGTTGTATTACTGCAAGCAAGAGCTGGCTCAAGATATCTGGGCTTAAAGGAGGGGTGAGTGTTCAGTATTGCAAAAACAGAGTTACACAGTCATTCTACAGCACTGAACAATTCTTTTTCCAAAGAACATGCCTGACTTTGTTCATTGACCTTACATGTATACTGTTATCAAGAAGATTTCATTCATCTCCCCTATATCCATTACACGCCACACACATTCTCTCCAGGGATAAATGTAAAGCAATGACTGGGAAAGTAACTCAAAATTGAGCAGACGGTGGTTCTTCATTGTAATTTCATGTAAAACAATAGAAAGCTATATGACATCACCAATATGTTCATAGTCATATTTAGATAATAAAATAGCTGAGGGCCCAGGGATCTTATTGAAAAACAATAAAGTAGGAGTCAAACCATTCTCAGAATCTAGGAACTTGGTGTAGCCAAACTGAAGCCTCACCCCAACACAATGTAGAATATTACCAAGCAACTAGAATATTCTTTTCTCCTTGAAGTATAAAAATTAAGAGAATGAATACATGTAGATTATCAGCTCAAAAATAACTTAGCCATAGCCTGTAGGTAGTATGGTCTCTTTTGAGAATCCCTAGATTTTCAAAGTGGATCGTGTGTTTTAAAAATGATGCTGAAATCACCTTGTTTCTGTGCAACTCGTGACTCAGGTTTTTCAATTTCTACAAATTTTCTTTCCGGGTTTGGTCTCCCTGAAATCTCTGGTTTTGTTACGTATACTAATATAGTCTGTCTTTCCTAAAGATATCACAGGAAATATGTGTCCTCCTTTATAGTTATTAGATAAATTCTGCCACATGTTGAAAGGACATTTAAGTAGTATCAAATATCTAATGTAAATCACTTAATACTTCTGAACTTATATTCTACAATTTAGAATAGTTAAGAGGGAAGGCAACTGGAATCAGAGAAACCTGAGCTTAATTCCTAACTCCACCATCTACTATCAGTGGTACATAGTTAGGTTTCCTTTACAGCAGCAACTCACTTCTTTTAAAGCAAATTTCTGTACAGTTATCTTTTGGAACAATGAATATTCCATTCATTGATGCAACACCTGTGATAAAGGATTTTAGCTGTGTTTAGAATATGCGTTTACTTTGAAAATTTTTCTATTCTGTAGAGTTGGAAAGGTTTCTTCAAAATATGTAGCCCTCCATAGTATTTTCATTTTAGTGAAGTCACTCAGTCGTGTCCTACTTGCGACCCCATAGACTGTAGCCTACCAGGCTCCTCTGTCCATGGGATTTTCCAGGCAAGAGTACTGGAGTGGGGTGCCATTGCCTTCTCCAGGGGATCTTTCCAACCCAGGGATCGAACCCGGGTCTCCCACATTGTAGGCAGATGCTTTATCAACTGAGCCACCAGGGAAGTCATCATAGAAACAGGCCTCCCTGTTACTCTATTTTCATTTTAACCTTGGGTTAAAAAATCAATTTATTCAAGCGTGTATGAAGGTTACAGAGTTAGGAATGCAAGCAAATGAATTAATCCATCTGGGAAGGGTAGTTTTATCTTTTGTTACTTAGAAGCAAAGAAGGTATTATTTTGTTTCATTTTTCTTTATGCATAGTTTCCCTCTTTAGAAGAATTCAAAGTACATTCTAAATGCCAACTCATTAATCTTGCCAGCAACCCCTATCAAGGTAGGAAGCAATTATCATTATGCTCATTTAACAGATGAGGAAACTGGGCCATGGAGAGGTTAAGTGACTTATTAATTATGAAACCAATAACCAAGGAACTCATAATATTGACAATAAAAGTAATAGCCAAAGACATCATGGCATAACCATCATTACTCAAAAGAGCTAAATGCATTTGTCATTTGGGCTAACCCACATGACCTCAACTATTTGATCATATTAAGTTTCTAAAATATTTGCCTTAAACCATTGGGGCAGATACAACTATAGCATGTTCGGTATAGTCTACTACTTATTCTAAGCTTATCAGTTCAATGGTTTTCTAAAATTAAATTATGCTGGGGTGACAGTACAGGTTTTTAAGGCTGAATTGCTTGTGTGGCATGCCTGTAATGATTTTCTGAAAGCTTGACTGATTTTTGTTTCTTAAATGCCAAGAGAACGTAAGTAATTTCTGACTCAAGGGATAGAATGTAAAAAGTTGACAGTTTACTGCATGCACTTAATAAATGGATTTAGAAACTTACTATTCATAGATCTTAATTTCTACAAAACATAAATTCTGTTATTTTTATTGAGAATAGTGCTGCTAATGGAATTATAATATATTTTCTATAAAGAGATTTATACATTAGAAAAGTCAATTCTTAACATGGCATCTATAGTTATTTTTCAGATCAAAAAGTGTTTTCTGAAATAAATGTTTATTTTCCCCTTAAGTTGATGGTAAAATACTTGGGAATTTCCATTTTGCATATTCAGGAAATTGACCTAGAATAGTTTCTGAACATGGCAAAGATATTTAACATTGGTTTTGAATTTATTTTATTTATTTTTAGTTTTTATACAATCAACATGCAGCATTGTGTAAGTTTATGGTGAAAAATGTATTGATTTGAGAGACATATGTATTGCAGTATGGTTACCACTATAGCGTTAGACAATGTCTCAGTGACATCATAATTATCATTTCCTTTTTATGGTTAGAACAATCAAGATCTAGTTTCTTAGCAACTTAGAAGTTTATAATGCAGTATTGTTGACTATAATCATATTTCACATTGTATCTCCAGAACTTATTCTTTAATGACTTTATATTTTTTATGGCAAATTCTTAGTTAAGCATGGTGATCACAAAAAAAGGTTCAATAATTATTTGCACATGGATAGAAATTGAGTATGATTTTCATTGTGTAATAGATTTACTACTTAATATATTCTAATGATTTCTACCATTATCCAGAAAGGATTCTCTGACAATATAATAATTGGAAAATTCATATGGTACTTTAGTAAGTACAGGGATAACTTCTTAAATATTTGCTCAATCTAAGGATTGCCCACTTTATTTAGGTGTCACTAACCAGCATACAGCCTTGTTCACAGTTAATTTAACTTATTGGAATCAATTTATGCTTAGTAATGATACCCCCCTTTCTCCTCAATAAATTAGAAAAAAAGGTCTCAAATGTTATTTTTCTGTCTCAGATGAGAAATATTTTCTCTATAACTATAAAATAATTTAAAGATAAAATATTAATATGAGAATAGTTATATTGGCATCAAATTTTGTGATTAAAATTTTTGACTCATTGATAGAGTATGCCTCCCTATGTATGCATCAAAAATTCTAGACCAGCAGTCCCCAACTTTTTTTGACACCAGAACCAGTTTCACAAAAGACAATTTTTCCACGGACTGAGGTGTCTGGATATTTTCAGGATGATTCAAGCACATTACATTTACTGTACACTTTATTTGCTTCCCTGGTGGTTCAGAGGTTAAAGCATCTGCCTCCAACGCAGGAGACCCGGGTTCGATCCCTGGGTTGGGAAGATCCCCTGGAGAAGGAAATGGCAACCCACTCCAGTATTCTTGCCTGGAGAATCCCATGGACTGAGGAGCCTGGTGGGCTGCAGTCCGTAGGGTCACAAAGAGTTGGACACGACTGAGTGACTTTACTTACTTACTTTACTTATTTCTGTTATTATTATATCAACTCCAGATCCAATGATCAGACATTAGATCCCAGGGTTTGGGAACCCTTGTTCTAGACCATAGCCCAGTAAAGTTAGTCATGCTGACTACTTTATTAAAACTACTTTATTAGCACTACTTTAAATCATGGGGCTATTTTTTTAATCTACTGAAGTCCTAGAAAATATGGCAAACTATAGGACTAAATCGCATGCATAGCATATGGAAATATGGTCTTGTCTGTGACAGTCATATCACTGATGAATAATAGTCTTGGTTTTCATATCAACTTTTCTTTTAGAAAGGATTGAGTCACTATTTTGTCCTATTGGATATGCCATCTGCTAAGTTATGAACATCTTTAAAATATCCATTCATGTACGTCATTAGTCTCAACCTATCTGCACATTAGAACAGTAGAATCACTTGGGGAGCTTTCAAAGAGCACTTCTCTCCAAGCCAAGTGATTAAAACTTTCTTGAGGCAGGATCCTGAGCATCTTTTTTATAACCTCCACCAGTGATTCTAATGTGCAGAAAGAGTTAATTTGATATTTAAATAGCCCCTTGTTTATTGGTAATAATTGTTAGTAACCAATTGCATCCACTTCTACTTCTTTCAATTTACAGTGGGCATTTTTCTCTTCTGCAACTCAGACATTACAAAATATCAGACAAAGGCATAAAATGATAATTCTGCTGACCACATTCTTACTTCTTTTAGATTATTTACTTGAATTGTTTAAAGCCTTTTTCAACAGGTTTGCTGAGAATAAATAGCATAATTACATCTTCACTTTTGACACCATTCCTGGAGGCTCTTGATAGGTATGCGTAAGAACTGTCTTGTAGCAGGATGAAGAAGGTTACAACTTTCTCCTGCTCAAAGAAATATGCTGGGGTAAATTCTGATTTTTGTTTGTGTACCTAAAAAGTTGAGAAAGCATATGTTTTATGGGAACTGAGCAGTGAATATATTCACCTTTCCTTTATAAACCTTTATTGCAGTTTCTTCTGTCAAGGCGGGGATGGAGGGGCAATTAAAGAGACCTATAACAGGGCATACTAGAGTCCTGAAAGGATTGTGTTGATACATGTGACTTTTCTGTTTTTCTAATGGGGAGGAGATTAAGAAGAGATGAAATACTTCATACCATGTGTGTGCCTGCTGAGTTGCTCAGTTGTGTCTGACTCTTTGTGACACTATGGACCGTAGCCCACCAGACTCCTCTGTGCGTGGGATTCTCCAGGCAAGAGCACTGGAATGGGTTGTCATTCCCTCCCCCAGGGGAACTTCCCAACCTGCACCATTTGAAATTTGGGCTCATGCAGTTTTCTTGCCTGAGCTTACTGTACAATTCTGTAATATTTGGTGAGCCACTGTCACTCCTTTCCTTGTGGGCAAAAGAATGTACCTACATTAATGGATGGGAATAAATTATTACATAATTAAAATTGAAGTCTTCCTTTGTTTCACTATAATTCTTCAGTATCCCCCTAGAGATCTAAACTGAAGCAAAATGTTTCTCAAACCTAACATTCTGCTTTATCTTGGGAAATGGGAAAACCAGATAGTTTAAATCTTGGCCAAAATCTATTCTTGATAACTTGCTTGCAAGTTACTACCTGGGCAATTACTCTGTGGTTATTCAGAATAAATAGAGACTTCATTTTAATTTTTTTGTTACTTTGTGTATTCAACTTTGGGGATAATTTAGTTTACTTTGAATTTTTTTCTATAAGCTTAGAAGAGTGAAACAAAACTTACAAGTTTTGTATGATTGAAAACCAGCGTATCTGAGTAGTCAGTTTAGATTAGTGATTAATACTATTACTGAAATGTTCATTTCTTCATGTTGATATATTCTTCATCAGATACTTTTTTCTAGAAATAAAAAAACACAGATTTTTGTAGCCATGTTATTTCTCTGACTCTCCAAAATTATTTTTTTCTCGATTAATAATATCAAGATATTGATTGTGGGTAATGGATCATTGTTAACATTAGTTTAAATGCTAATGTTTTGTTTAATATTATATGGTTGGTATTTTTGAAGTGTTTTTGTATTCTTTTCAGTGTCTAGTATGGCTTTGATATTAATTAGTCAAGTTTGAAATATTTAAACCATGTATTTATGATGCATTTAATTTATTGGCAGAATAAGGGAGTGATTTTTACCCAAAGAAGTTGTCTCCTTCCCCCATCCTCATCTAACACACAATTTATTGTATGTGAGGCCCGATCCTATGTTTATTACAGGGATTTGCATAAGGCCTACAGAAAACCAACACCATTTTACTATGTTCCCATTGCAAGAAATAAAATGGTGCCTTTGAGGAAAGCTGCTTCATCAGACACTAGTTTAGCATGCCAAGTTACAGCTATCAATGGTGAGACAGCAGATGTGAAGGCTAGCTGGCATCAAAGCATATGAGTCAAAGACTTCCCTATGGGAAAGAAAGTGCTCCATTACACTTTATCTGTCCTAAGAAGAGTGGTTCTGTCAAGCTGTCCGAAAATTAGAATATGATGGCTTTTATTACCCAAGCTCTGCCAGAGTGAATTCAGTAGTTAAAAAGTAAGTGATAGCACCATTCTGGGAATTATAAGTGATTAGAGTTTCAATGTATTTAAACTCGGAAGGAGCAGCCACTTTTATTCTAGCTTCTGTGAAATATCAGAGACAAAAATTTAGTCTCTAATTGTTGAAGTTTCAATATGTACCAATAAAGATTTGCAGCACTGGAATGAAAGAAACAAGTCATGCGTTCCACTGAAGTGTAAAGTTTGAGAAGCAATGTTTTAATTGCCTTGGAAAGCAGGTATGTGGAGCTCCTGTTATTCCAGGATAGCTGTGGTTCTCTCTCTCCTTTGCCTTCCCTTCTCTGCTCTGTGCAGGGACCACTCTTGCTATTTGTGAGGTCAGAATGGCAACTCAAACACTGCCTTGTACCTCATCAATCGTAGGAGAGAGGGCCCCCCAGGGAATGAGAAAACTTGAAAATCAGTTAATATAGTGATGTCGAGCTGACATGTCAAATGCTGGATAATGATAACAGTTGTCACTGTAAGAGTTTATAGCCACTGGTTAGGCAAAAATTTGAAGGAAATTCAAGAAAGACTCATTTTTGGACACACAAAAACTAGGCTGAGATAAATATAAAAAAAACCCATCATGTTTTATTTCTTAAAAAATAAAGTGATGATTTCATCTACATACATAGCCATATACAAGAATGATTCAAAAGCAAACGTATGAACAAAAAATCCAGACTCTCTGTTATGTAAATGTTTTTAGGAAATTATATTTATTGGCATTGGGGCTAAAAGATCTATTAATCATGCTTACTTTTTATGGGTTTTTTGGGGGGCATCCAACTTTAAAATATCATAAAAGACATATTATTCTATTCCTCTGGATCGTCTGTTAATTATAGAGTGACAACACTGAAACCTCTACTAAATCCAAAATATCTCTGGCAGTTAATGTTCTTGATTTTTCATGCACTGTAATGTCTCTTTGGAGAGAAGCTGTTCTTTCCTTACAAATGGAATTTACGCTAATTAGAATTTTTGGTCAGCTGAATTTTCTTTAGTTCATTTGTGCCTTATTCCTTTCCCAAAGTCTGAATAACAGTAATATCACTTTGTTCTTTGATATTAAGAGCTGATTTAAGACATCACATGATTGTTGAATTAGTCCTTTCATTATATCATTAAGTAAAATGAAGTTTACTGTTACTGCTGCTGCCAGTGGTTATTCCCCTTTGGAAGCAAACATAATGCATGGTTATGAGTCCTTCTGACACTCAGTGATCTGATACTCAATCGTCATGCATATTTACAAGGAGTAAAGAAGTCATAACTCATTCCTAGTTTTTTATATCCTTCTGCTTAACCTACACGTAGATTGGAAAAAAAAGACAAAATAAACTTCAGAACTTGTTAACAGGCATTGATAACTGCAGGCTGAATAATAGTGTCCTAACAATATTGTTTTAAAAATATAACTGGATTAAACATTACTATTAAATGTCTTAGTTTTAACTCATTTCTTTTTCTGTAATATTAATGATCCTGGCAGTGTCTACAATTGTTAAAATATGTAATGCTTACTGGTGAACACTCTTATTGGCCTCAAATATTCAGAGAAATTCTTTAATAGTAATAAATAAAGAACATTTCAGATGAGTGAATATATGTGTATATGTGCAAACATGCTTGAATGAATGAGTTATTTAGGAATAAAACATGCCAGCTTAATTGGAGTTAAATTATGGATGATTACATAATTTATTTTTCTTATAACCAGTTTCCATGTGAAATCTGTTTTGGTAGAAAAATGTTACAGGGTTGGCAATAAATTGTACTTTTATATTTCCTGACAGCATTTGAATAATGCTGTTGATTGTTATTAGCCTATACTAGTGGAGTATAGTGAAAAGATTTGATTATCTCTAAAAGTAGGTGTTTCATTTATTAAATATTGTAATTACAGCTAATTAGAGGCTACACCATAAATTAGTTTGCTCTGTAGGTCCCTTGACTGTTTTCAGAACACTGTGAGTTTGTGCCTCATTTTAATTTACTACAAAAACAATTAAGTACAGACCAGAGAAACATAAAACAGCATTAATAAAGTATATAAAGAATTGTTGAGTCATTATAATGCATTTTAACATAATGATTAAGTGCATAGTCTAGATTGTGGCATGAAATCCTACATCTGTCTCCCACTTGGATTATTTAGCCAGTCTCTCCAGGTTTCCATGTTCTTAGAGGTTAAACTAGGGGTATAAATCTGGGTCTCATAGATTGTTTACATAGAGACCTGAACATGTGCAAACTCCCATTATGTACTTACTATAATTCTTATTGTATGGAATTTAATAGTTGAATTGTTAAACTCTGTAGCAGGTGAAATGATTTCCCCAAATATAAATGCTTTAATTCCTGGAAATATACCCAATTTACCTATTGTTAGTGCTAAGATCTGACACTTCATTGCATTTTTGTTTCATTAATAATTTGATCTTGATTATAGATTATTTTCAAATAATTATTTAAGGATAATCTTCTGGATTATTATTTTAGCTCTTGTACTGCTGAAAAAATAAAACTAATCATGAATCTAGTTCCATCCATAACTTACATATAGTTTTTAAATTAATGGTTTATATTAATAGTTTAAATAATAGTCTTTTTAATTAATATGAGATTTGCTTTGACAAAAAATTCATGTTCAGAATTTTTGCTTATATAGAAGAAAAACTCCCATTTTAATTGTTCTTCTCTATAAATTTTAGCCATTGTATTTTTAAGCAAATTTCTTTTTCTCTTATGAAAATAATATATATGACTCATAATAATTTTAGGGGAAAATGTCCCAAGTCCAACTCCAAAGACAATTCTTAATATCCTGTCACAATAACCTCCAGCATTTTTTGTATAGATATATTTTGATCTTCTTGGCTTTCCTCTTATTTCAATATTAAAGACTTTAGCACTAATACACAATTAGTGTATTAGTGCACTAGCTACACAATTTCTTCTATTTTTACTAAGCACAGGTAATGGTGCTCTTTTCAGGAATACACTTTAAAGATTTAGTAGAATAAGGTTATAAGAATGTTCTTATGATATGTATAGAAATATTTTTTCTTGAGGCATAGTTTTAAAAAAATAGTCTTTTGTTCATTTCCAAACCCATCCAATTTAATCATTGCACAGTTGTGAAGTATGTTCATATATAAATGCACATATACAGCAGAGAAATCATTTTTAACTGAAATATTTAAGAGATTGGGATGTTCATTTTTAATGTTTATTTCATTAAAATATTAGAAATTCAATGCTTTAGGATATTTAAAGTTAATAATTCTTTTTTTTTAACAAACTTTAAAGTAACATCAGTAGAGAGATGATATTAACAGTTATCTGTTTAGGCTTCCTAATGTAATCTTGTTTTCAGATGAAAGAGGAAAAAAGATATGTAGTAGAAATAATCGTTAACCTTGTTCAGTTAAGTTATATTAATAAACATTTAGAGGAATGATCATAGAAACATTTTTCTTTGTCTATTAGCTGCAGTTTATCCAGCCTTTCCATTTCTATGAATCAGAAAGATCGCTTGTATGCCTGTGCCCCTCTCACAAAGAGTTAACATTGAATGCATTTGGGTTGGACTTCAGTTTCTCATTGATACTAGGCTGCTCAGCACATGCTAGCAGCAGGGACCGCAGCCTGACGCCAACAAATAATTAGAACTTCACTGGGCAAATTCAGAATCCATTTTATCAAAATGGAATAAAGTGATGGCATAGTTGGCCATGACTAAGAAATGAACATGGGTAAATATAACCATTTTTAGGCCTGCCTGGAATATTATGTTTTATAAAATATCTCATAAACAAATTTGTTGGAGACAATTCCAATGATGATGTTGAAGGTGTTGAATATCTGACATAGATCCCCTTGAAATCCAGGAAAAATACTATTTACATTTGTGAGAAAAAAAAAAGAATTAGAGAAAAAATAAATAAAACAGCAATATTCCTTCTCAAGAGTCCAAATAAACTAGCCTTAGGTAAAGGGGGATCTTCCAAAGACAAAAAGACTTGTATCTGCATTTGAAGGTGTCTGAGAACTAATATTATGCAAACCAAAGTCTTCAGATCAATTTATTAAGCCTTTGTCTAAGTGAAGCAGTTGTTGAGGAAGCATCAAGTCTGCCAGGCTTCACTTTCAGCGCTGCTCTTTGGGGTCAAACCATTGCAAGTTTTTGCTTCCATTTATTTCTACACTGATACAGTAATGTATGCCATTCTTAGTGTAAAACTCTTGTGGGTAGAAGAGCAAAATTAATTGTATACTGAAAATAAAAGTGATAGCCAAACCCTAGTTACATTTCTTTTTTTTCTTTGCATTGCCAGTAGACCCACAGTAGCTCCCTTACCATCCTTATTCTTGTTGTTCAGTCACTAAGTCATTTCCAACTCTGCAATCCATGAACTGCAGCAAGCCAGGCTTCGCTGACTTTCACTAACTCCACCCTAACTCATTTGAAAAGACCCTAATGTTGGGAAAGATTGAGGGCAGGAGGAGAAGGGGACGACAGAGGATGAGATGGTTGGATGGCATCACTGACTCAATGGACATGGGTTTGGGTGGACTCTGGGAGCTGGTGATGGACAGGGAGGTCTGGCTTGCTGAGGTTCATGGGGTCGCAAAGAGTCAGACACAGCTGAGCAACTGAACTGAACTGAACCCTAACTCATCCTTGTCAGAGTTTTTTTTGGCTTTCCAAATCTCAGGCCTAATGCATTGCTAATGATATTTCTTGAAAATAAGGATACAATGATTTACTGTTAGTAGTCATTAGAGAAACACTTGAGTATTTTGTCCTTGATCCTTTTTGAATTTAGGAAAACTTTTGATAGTATCAGTAGTTTATTATGATACTCTTCAAATAAGTTTTACTATCTCAGGCTAAGAAATAGGCCTGAATTTTTTTTTTTATTATGGCTTTTCATAAAATGGCTTTTCAGGGCTGTTGATCACCTGATATGTGGCTAGTGGAACTGAGAAATAAAATTTTTAATTTTATTTCATTTAACTAATTTAATTTTATTTCATTTAACTAATTGAAACAACGAAGCTGAGGCTGTATAAGATATTTCCCCATTAAATACAACATTATATTCTATTTTAAACTTTGTATCATGAATGATGTTATACTATACAGCATGTGATTTAGCACCTGTGTAATTTTTATTGCAAATTAACACAGCAGTGATACAGTCAGCAGCAATGGAGTGACTCAGTTCAAAATGATTTATTGTGTGTACTGGTGTAACATTGTAATATACTTGTTTGAATAGTTTATGCAGATGGCATAAATTACACTGACTTATATAATCCATCTGGTACTTAAACTGAAGTATATACCATTATTTTAAACAAAAAATAATGAAATTATCTTTTTAGTTTAAAAAATACATGTGGACAAATTTGAGGCTTCTCAGGTGGTACAGTGGTAAAGAATCTGCGTGCCAATGCAGGAGACACAAGAGACATGGGTTCAATCTCTGGGTCAGGCAAATCCCCTGAAATAGGAAATGGCAACCTCCTGCAGTAGTCTTGGCTGGAAAATGCCATAAACAAAGAAGCCTTGTGGGCTACAGTCCATGGAGTTACAAAGAGTTGGACATAACTGAGTGACTAACACACACAAAGGGGACTTAAAAGGAGTTTCAGAATTTCAGAGGATAAGTCATGATCAGATAATATTTAAATATTTTCATGTTCATTTATGAAAGCAAAGTCTAAAAAAATCAAATGTTGGAGAAACTACTGAAGGAAGAGAAAGGGTTTCCTTATATAGCCACAAAAATGGAAAAAGAAAGACAATACTGACAATATGCTGAACAGTCACGTTTAAATTTTCTTCATTGGTTCATTCATTCTTCTGTAATCAGTTTTTATACCTTTTAATTATGGAATTCTGATCTATTTCCATGAAATATGCCTGTCTTGGGTAGATAGAAGAGATCTAAAAATTCTGACTCAGTTCACGTTTACAGTCTGAATATTTTGTACTAATGACAGCCCAAAGCCTATATCCAGGAGTCTATTCATTAATGAGGTAAGAATTCAAAGTACATTGTAGAACTTATTCATGAAGCTCTGTGAAGGCCTTTAGTTAGAGATAAAATTTTCATCTCATATCTTATATTAGAGCCTTTAGATATGCATCAAAGTCTGAATAATTTGTTTTAGTAACCAATTATGTTAAAAAAATGGAGAAGTATAAAATTTCTCTATTACGGTCCAATACATAACTATTTAATACAAATTTGATCAATATTTCTCCTGAAGGTAACAAAATGATATAGATAATGAAGGCACTCTGAATGTTCCAGGGACTCAGATGGAACTTAAAATCACTGTAATAGTTACACTAATAAGATTGAACCAGTATAGCTTAACTAAGGATGAGTGCCTCTTTGATTTGAAACCCATTGCTGTTTAGCTCTTCCCAGCCAACTCAGTGCTTAACTAATTAAGCAATATGGAATATATGAAACAAGCCTAACTAATCATTTCCTACTTGTTTTTTTTTTTTTTAAATTTACTCTTCCCTTAGCTCTTGGTAATCACCAGTCTAATTTCTATCTCTACAGATTTGCCTGTTCTGAACATTTCATACAACTTATATCAACATGCAGCCTTTTGTGACTGATTCTATTACTTAGCATAGTATTTTCAAGGTTCATTCATGTTATAGCATGTATCAGTTTGGAATAGTCCCTTCTTCTTCCATTTTTTGAAGAGTGTGAGAGGGGTTAATATATTCAGTCTTCTCTTGAGCAAAAGAAAAAGAAAGAAACAGGAACTATAAAAGCAACCAGTAAACAATTAACAAAATGTCAATAAGTACATACATATTAAATGTTACTTTAAATATCTCTTGTAGCAAAAGAAACCTGGAGTGGCTACATTTATATCACACACACAAAAAAATAATGCTTAGTTAACATACTCAGGGGGCTTCCCGGGAGGCTCAGTGGTAAGGAAGCCACTTGCCAATGAAGGAGACATGGGTTCCTTCCCTGGGTGGGGAAGATCCTCTGGAGAAGGAAATGGCAATCCACTCCAGTATTCTTGCCTGGAAAATCCTATGGACAGAGGAGCCTGACGGGCTACAGTCCATGGGGTTACAAAAGAGTTGAACATGATTTAGCAACTAAACAGCAACATTATTATCCTCAGTGTTAAATGTTTCATTATATTATCTTAGAAATTATTTCCGTACTCAATAATACCCATTAACTAACTCAGTAATATTAATCTAAGGTTTAAGTTACCTAAATATCTTAGAAATTTTGTCAAACACACTGTAGAACACAAAATTATCCATATACAAAGTTTGAGAGAGTAATAATTCATTTTCAAAAGTATATTTTTAACAATATTAAGCATTTATATAGGAATGAATTTAGTTGATTTGATCAGTAAACCATGATAGTAACTTCATAAATTTATATTACATATATTTTTCTTGAGAAATCAAACCTAAATCTTATAACTGAGTTATGTCCTTGTATATTATATCACATTGGCAATTTACATAAAAACATATAACCATTTTTCTCTGGATAATTATTAAACCAATCTTATTTGGGTTTTTATTGAAAATGACCTTTGAATAAGCATCTTTTAGAGATTATCACAATTCATGCATTAGATATTCTGTTTATTATTTTCTGAGTATTTAAGAATATTCAGGTTTATGTAAGCACTTATTTATTTCTATAAACTCATCAGAATAGTGTTTGCTTAAGTTTAAGAGGTGCTAATTTATGCTGTCAATACTGGCGTGCTGCAATTCATGGGGTCACGAAGAGTCAGACATGACTGAGCGACTGAACTGAACTGAACTGTATCAATACCAACCATTTCACTACCCTCTAAAGGTAGAAGTCATGAACTTCCTTAATGGGAGACACAGCAAAGAGTAGTATTAAAATGATTGTTATTGTTTAAAAATGATTATAAAGAATATGGTCACCTCAATGGCATAAATAATTATTTCCAAAAATATAATGTAAGTTTTACTCTCTAATAGAATTATTTCTTTTCTTACACCCATAAGATACATTTGGTCTTGGTGCATATATTTAATCTAATAATAGTCTTTCCAGTTGTAATTTTAATAAATGTGTCTCATGCAAGCCCAAGTGAAATGTAAATTAAAGTTACGGTAAATAGCAACATCAGCGTTTGGACAGTAAATTCTTGATGTAAGAATGAGACAAGAGAGACTAGAGTTGTAATAGAACCTCTATGTTTATAATCTCTTAGGGCACAAAAAAAAAGAGGCAAGATCACAAGTATAAGTTTATTAAAAAGATAAAAATCTGGGCCATTCCCCCAATTTACTGAATCAGAAACTCTATCTTTGGATCTAGAAGCTTTCAGTTTTAGCAAATACTCCAGGTGATGCCTTTGAATTCTTTATTTTAAAACCAGAATGCTTTAATAGTAGACACCGACTTTTAAATACATTTGTGCTTATAGTTGCAAATCTAATACCTAAAATTCCAACAACTTAGGGATCTTTTGTAATGAAAGATATATACTTAGAAAAATTCTATCTGGAAAAACACGTTTGTTGACTTTTCTTGGCAATTTAGAAACACTAGGATTTTTCAAACTCTTTGTAAAACTCAATCTGTGTCCTAGTTTTTATTTCATTTGATCATGTTTTCCAATTGTAACATTATTTGCATTAAATAATGCTTTTAAAGAATTAAGAATGTGGTAAGACTGGAGTATATAAAATCATTCCCAAGTGGCTTTTAAATCATCAATATTACTCAAAGCAAAGTTTCAGAACACTGTTCCTTAGGACACAATGTGAACCAAAAACTTTATTATGGTTAAGTGTGAGAAATGCTGTATTGTGAGCACTTCTCAGTGCAGTGTCACAGTAAATGCTGACATATCAAAGGCTCTGAGAAGTTAATTTATTTTATTTACTTATTTATTTTTGGCTGCACTGGAACTTCATTGCTGTGCATAGACTTACAAATTTTCTCTAGTTATGGTGGCTCAGGGGACGGCTGCAGTCTAATTGAGGTGCATAGACTTTTCCTTGCAGTGGCTTCTCTTGTTGTGAAGCACTGGCTCTAAGCACATGGGCCCAGTATTTGTGGTACATGGGCTTAGTTGCTCTGTAGTATAATCTTACCAGACCAGGAATCGAACCCATGACCCCTGCATTGGCCTGCAGAGTCTTACCATTAGACCCCCAGAAAAGTCCTCTGAGAAGTCCTGAAATGTCATAATGCAATCTGTTCCTATATTATTTAACCTAACATTTAACCTAGTATTTGGTCACTTAACATAATAAAGCTTGAAGAAATATAGCACTAAATTAAATTATGTGAATCATTAATTATTTTTTAAATTAGCCATTAACATACCATATTTAAATTATACCAAATCAAATTCTGGAAGTTATATTTATTGATTCTGTACTATAACTTTGATTACTTATATCTAGGGAAATTTATCAAACTTGCCTTTTTGTAAAGAATTTTGCATAATAAATTCATTTTTAAAAATATATGTGATACCAAAGAGTATTACAAAGAATTAAAATAAATGAGACATGCAACATTCTTTATACTTTATTTCAATAAATGTTTTTAAGTATGTGATAGAAAATGTGCTAGATTCTAGGGATACTGATTAATAAAAGAGTTGGATACTGATTAATAAAAGAGTTATATCCTGCCCTCCTGGAGATTAGTAATTTTGAAGAGAAGATAAATATTGAAGACACAATTAGATATATCAGTTCAGTTCAGTTTCAGTCACTCAGTCATATCCGATTCTTTGTGACCACATCAACTGCAACATGCCAGGCTTCCCTGTCCATCACCAACTCTGGAGCTTACTCAAACTCATGTCCATCAAGTCGATGATGCAATCCAACCATTTCATCCTGTGTCATCCCCTTCTCCCCTTGCCTTCAATCTTTCCCAGCATCAGGGTCTTTTCAAGTGAGTCAGTTCTTTGCATCAGGTGGCCTAAGTATTGGACTTTCAGCTTCAACATCAGTCCTTCCAATGAGCATTCAGGACTGATTTCCTTTAGCATGGACTAGATGGAACTCCTTGCAGTCCAAGGGCCTCTCAAGAGTCTTCTCCAACACCGCTGTTCAAAAGCATTAATTCTTCAGTGCTCAGCTTTATTTAGAGTCCACTTCTCACATCTGTACATGACTACTGGAAAAGCCAAAGCTTTGACTTAATGAACCTTTGTTGGCAAAGTAATGTCTCTGCTTTTTAATATGCTGTCTAGGATTTCTGCTTTATTGACTATGCCAAAGCCTTTGATTGTGTGGATTACAATAAACTGTGGAAAATTCTGAAAGAGATGGGCATACCAGACCACCTGACCTGCCTCTTGAGAAATCTGTATGCAGGTCAGGAAGCAACAGTTAGAACTGGACATGGAACAACAAACTGGTTCCAAATAGGAAAAGGAGTACATCAAGGCTGTATATTGTCACCCTGCTTATAACTTATATGCAGAGTACATCATGAGAATCGCTGGGCTGGAAGAAGCACACGCTGGAATCAAGATTGCCAGGAGAAATATCAATAACCTCAGATATGCAGATGACACCACCCTTATGGCAGAAAGTGAAGAGGAACTAGAAAGCCTCTTGATGAAAGTGAAAGAGGAGAGTGAAAAAGTTGGCTTAAAGCTCAACATTCAGAAAACGAAGATCATGGCATCTAGTGAAAACAGAGTCAGACTTTAGTTTTTTGGGGCTCCAAAATCACTGCAGATGGTGACTGCAGCCATGAAATTAAAAGATACTTACTCCTTGGAAGGAAAGTTATGACCAACCTAGATAGCATATTAAAAAGCAGAGACATTACTTTGCCAACAAATGTCCATCTAGTCAAGGCTATGGTTTTTCCAGTTGTCATGTATGGATGTGAGAGTTGGACTGTGAAGAAAGCTGAGTGCTGAAGAATTGATACTTTCGAACTGTGGTGTTGGAGAAGACTCTTGAGAGTCCCTTGGACTGCAAGGATATCCAAACAGTCCATTCTAAAGGAGATCCCTGGGATTTCTTTGGAAGGAATGATGCTAAAGCTGAAACTCCAGTACTTTGGCCACCTCATGCAAAGAATTAACTCCTTGGAAAAGACTCTGATGCTGGGAGGGATTGGTGGCAGGAGAAGAAGGGGACGACAGAGAATGAGATGGCTGGATGGCTTCACCAACTCGATGGACGTGGGTTTGGGTGAACTTCGAGTGCTGGTGATGGACGGTGAGACCAGGCGTGCTGCAATTCATGGGGTCGCAAAGAGTCGGACATGACTGAGTGACTGAACTGAACTGAACTGAGGTTGGTCATAGATTTTCTTCCACTGAGGAAGTGTCTTTAATTTCATGGCTACAGTCACCATCTGCAGTGATTTTGGAACCCCAAGAAAATAGTCTCTCATTGTTTCCATTGTTTCCCTAATCTATTTGCCATGAAGTGATGAGATCAGATGTCATAACCTTAGTTTTGTGAATGTTGAGTTTTAAGCCAACTTTTTCACTATCCTCTTTCACTTTCATCAAGAGGCTCTTTAGTTCTTCTTTGCTTTCTGCCATAAGGATGGTATCATCTGTATATCTGAGGTTATTGATATTTCTCCCAGCAATCTTGACTCCAGCTTGTGCTTCTTCCAGCCTGGCATTTCTCATGAATTACCCTGTATATAAGTTAAATAAGCAGGGTGACAATATATATATATTGATATATTCCTTTCCCGATTTGGAACCAGTCTGTTGTTCCATGTCCAGAGCTAACTGTTGCTTCCGGAGCTGTATACAGAGTTTTCAATAGGCATGTCAGGTGGTCTGGTATTTCCATCTCTAAGAATTTTCCACAATTTTTTGTTATCCACACAGTCAAAGGCTTTGGCGTAGTCAATAAAGCAGAAGTAGATGTCCTTCTGGAACTCTCTTGCTTTTTCTATGATCCAACGGATGTTGACAATTTGATGTCTGGTTCCTCTGCTTTTTCTGAATCCAACTTGAACATATGGAAGTTCTTGGTTCATGAGCTTTTGAAGCCTGGCATGGAGAATTTTGAGAGAGAGAGAGAGAGAGAGAGAGAGAGAGAGAGAGAGAGAGAGAGAGGGAGATTCAATTACATATATATTGAATGCTCAATAAAATATAGCAGGTGCTGTAATAGCTGTATCCATTAAAGTTCTCCAGAGAGTGAAAAAAAATTATATATAGATAATGAAGAAGATGAGTTTGTGTTTCTTTTAAAAAAATAAGAGAAATAATAGTGGTCCGCAAATGCTCTGTGGAATCTAAGTTTGGAATGGACATTAGAAGTTAGAAGATAGGGTGAGAAAAGAAAGACTAGTAGTCAGTACTCTCCAGCAAAAAAGGTGCAGTAGCATGTATTGAGCAGATAAGCAAGAAAGGTGAAAGTTTGTAGTTGTTCAGTAGAATAACTTACTTAAAGGAATGGAGGTTGCTTGGAGGAGTGGAGAAGATTTTTCAGAAGACAAGTTAGGTCTTTAACATATTTTCTGTATAGATATAAAGCTGTTGGTATCATTTCAAGAATTAGAATGAGATGAAAAGACAGCTCTCAGAAAGGGAGAAAATAATAGCAAATGAAACAACTGACAAAGGATTAATTTCCAAAATATACAAGAAGCTCATACAACTCAATGCCAGAAAAACAAACAACCCAATCAAAAAGTGGGACAAAGACCTAAACAGACACTTGTCCGAAGAAGACATACAGATGGCTAACAAACACATGAAAAGATGCTCAATATCACTCATTATTAGAGAAATGCAAATAAAACCACAATGAGATATCACCTCACACCTGTCAGAGTGGCCATCATCAAAAATTCTACAAGCAATAAATGCTGGAGAGGGTGTGGAGAAAAGGGGACCCTCTTATATAATGTATGTAAATGATTCAGGGAATGTAAATTGATTCAGCCACTATGGAAGATGGTATGGAAATTCCTTACAAAACTGGGCATAAAACCACCATATGACCCAGCAATCCCACTCCTAGGCATATACCCTGAGAAAACCAAATTGAAAAAGACACATGTATCTCATTGTTTATTGCAGCACTATTTACAACAGCTAGAACAAGGAAGCAACCTAGATGTTCATCAACAGATGAATGGATAAAGAAGTGTGGTACATATAGAAAATGGAATATTACTTAGCCATAAAAAGGAACATATTTGAGTCAGTTCTGATCAGGCGGATGAACCTAGAACCTATTATACGAGTGAAGTGAGTCCAAAAGAGAAAGATAAATACTGTATTCTAACTCAGCAGCAGCAGCAACACATATGTACAGAATCTAGAAGAATGGTACTGAAGAACTTATTTACAAGGCAGCAATGGAGACACAGACAGAAAGAATAGACTTATGGAAGTGGGGAGAGGGAGGAGAGGGTGAGATGTATCGAAAGAGTAACAAGAAAACTTACACTACCATATGTTAAAAGGATATCCAATGGGAATTTGCTGTATGGCTTAGGAAGCAAACAGGAGCTCTGTATCAATCTAGAGGGGTGGGATGGGACGGGAGAAGGGAGGGAGGTTCAAAGGGAGGGAATATATGCATACCTATGCCTGATTCGTGTTGAGGTTTGACAGAAAACAACAAAATTCTATAAAGCAATTATCTTTCAATAAGAAAAATAATAAGAAAAGCATGGATAGCACTGTGTCATAGGTGATAGCATCTTAAATGAGTGAAGGAGTTTTGAGGAATTAGGTAGAGACTGTAATAAGGGGAGAGAGGAATTTATAAAGCCTTATAGTATGAACTGGGCTTCCTTGGTGGTTCAGATGATACAGAATCCATCTGCAGTGTAGGAGACCTGGATTTGATCCCTGGGTTGGGAAGATCCTCTAGAGTAGGGAAAGGCTCCCCACTCCATTATTCTGGCCTGGAGAATTCCATGGACTGTATAGTGATGGCATCACAATAGTCGGACACAACTGAGCAACTTTCACTTTCCCTTTCATAGTGTGAACTAAATCGGAGAACTTTTTAGATGATAGATATACTTGAAATGGCTTAGACAGATTTATTCTTCTGCGTTAAATGCATTTGTTGCTTGTAGAAGAAAATGATTGTAATTCCTTTCTGGATCTAAACATGTTTTTAAAAATCATGACAGTTGCATTCCTGCAGATGAAACATTTTTCTGAGTCCCAAGTATTTATATCCTCCAAGACTTAAATCCATAAGCTTAGTTACCAGTTAGCTTTCTATCTTCATGCAGAGTTTGACTTAGATGTCAGCATGTTAAGGATCAAATCTGTTGAGTTGAAATTCTACACATACATCGCAGGTGTTTCAAGTTTAAAGGGGACGAGAATCTCTTAATTAGAAAACTGATGGTAAATATATGTACTTGATTACACATTTCCACTCCTAATTATGAAAAGTTTAAGAATAGTGTGCCCATACGTCTGCCATGTATTACAAAGATCTTTAAAAAATGGTATGGGTTACAGTCAGTTCAGTTTGTTTAGTCAGTCATGTCCGACTTTCTGAGACTCCATGCATTGCAGCACACCAAGCCTCCCTGTCCATCACCAACTCCTGGAGCTTACTCAAACTGATGTCCACTGAGTCGGTGATGCCATCCAACCATCTCATGCTCTGTCGTCCCCTTCTCCTCCTGCCCTCAAACTTTCCCAGCATCACGGTCTTTTCAAATGACCCTGAATGAATATAGAATTATACATTGCTGTTGAGTTTCCCTTTGTTTTGACACTCAGATAGTAATCACAGGGTATTTAATTCTGATTGACAGCTGTTGGATACTTACACTTATCTTATTTTTTTTTCTCTTTGAATATTGCTCTCTTTAAGCTCATTATGTCTTCAATATCTTTGTGTCATATATTTGAAGCAATCTGGCAGAATGTGGACTCCCACTTCACTTTGGTGACAGGAAACCCTAAAAAGTGTACTTGGTTGTCTAAGCTGTATATTCTGTGTCTCTTACTCCTCTGAATATTTTGCCTTCTCCTTATTCACTTAGTAAATATTCACTGAATTGCTCCAAAGCATCAGAGGCCATAGTGAGTGCTTAGTCTTTGTCCTGCTGCAGTCAAGAGCAGAGGAGAGACAAACAAGTTACTTCACAAATAATGACCAATTAAAGCTATACCAATTTCCAGAGAGGAAAACTGCATTTGTCAGAAAAGCATATAGCTGGAGATCGAGATTTGTTTTTTGTTGTCAGAGGGGTTTCTTTGGAAAAAAAAATGACGTTTAATATTTTTTGAAAGGGTTCTGGGGAGGTGGGCAAACATGTCAGGCAGGAAGAAAATGTGGAATGGAGGCAGCCCCAAGCTTGGTATTTTTCATGCACTCTGTAAAATTCCCCTGAATGTCCCATTAAACTGCATACACTCTCCTTATGCTTGTAGCTTCTGAGATTGTTGAAAAAAGCAAATGTCTTTTGAAACCTTATAAGGCAACTTCACAAATGATTATTTTCAGCAGAATGAAGAATGTTTTACCATTGTTCACACTTCTCTAACTGTTTTGCTTGAATCTGAAGAAAAGGGAAATTTCTTTCTGAGTGAAGTAGTATCTTAGAGGTCCCTAAGTAGAACTGGAGATTGCTATATTTCTAAAGTAATTTCTTATCTTAATGGCAGAAGAATTCAAAGAACTGAGAAGAAGTATAAAAGCAACCGCATGACTTACTCAGGTCTTTTAAAAACCATTTGCTCTTTTTCATATGATAGACTCTGTACAGTAAACAATCTTTACACAATAGTAAGTCAGGAATATTTATCTATCCCTTACTTTATGCCACCAAAAAAAAAAATACATGTTGTTTTTGATCAGTGTCACTTTTTCAAAGATGTGATATGTGTGCTTATATAATATCAGGATTTCTGAATTTACCCCATTTGTGTTTCTAAGTATATAAAAAAGATCTATCATGTCTCTATACAGTTTACTCTTGTTCCTCTGAAATAATTGTAATGCTACCTGAAATTGTTTAAAAGATTTGCCTTAGTTAAAAGAAAGTAGAAAGAGTACCTTAACAAAATATCATAAACTGGGTGGCTTAAATAACAGATATTTATTTCTTACAATCCTGGAGGCTAGGTCCACAATCAAACTACTGGCCAGTTCAGTTCTGGGTAAGAACTGTCTTTTTGGCTTGCAGATGTCTACCTTCTTTCTAAGTCATCACATAGAAAAGAAAAATAGAGATGAAATTCCAGGCAAGAATACTGGACTGTGTTGTCATTTCCTACTCCAGGAGATCTTCCTGATCCAGGGATTGAACCCAAATCTCTTGCATCTCCTGCCTTGGCAGACGGATTCTTTACCACTAGCACCACTTAAACCTAATTACCTCACAAAGACCTTACTTCCAAATACCATCACATTGGGGGTTAACGTTTTAATACATAAATTTTGCAGGAACATAAACATTCAGTCCATAACACAGAGCATATAATACATTAATTAAAATTGTCTTTGTAAAAGTAAAAGATTAGAAGCAGCAGATTCATCATGACCCTCTCATTTTTTTTCAGGATAGGTAGTTTGGCTTAGTTCCTGGCCAGCTAGTTGTCTCTACATCTTCTTGGGTCCTTAGTCAGGCAGCTTTCTGTAAACCATACCCTTTAGGCAATAGAATTGCATCTTAATCTATCATGCCAAACAGCAAACCAAGCTCCATTTTTTCCACTTTGCCTGGAACACTTGTATTCCATTTACAACATGAGCTGAATTCTCAGCTATCCCTGCCTGATTCCTGATGCAGACTCAACCAGTCTGGTGGAATCAACCAATCCACCCTCTCTACTATGCTTTATTCTGTTTGTTTCAACTTTATTAATATAGCTCTTCTTAGCATCATGGACTTAGAATTTTGTGTTTATAATATCAGCATTGCCAGAAAATCCAGATATATTTCTTAACTTATATTCTTATCTAAGAAAAATACTTTCTATACAACAGATTCACTAAAGTTTAACATCTTAGAGGCCTGAGAAAGACTAGACCAGGCATTCATTTGGAGGTAGAGGGATATAGAAGGTCAGAAGAACTTATGGTACGTTATCTACATCATCAACATCTTTCAGCTCAAAAATCATCAACTGAACATTGTTAATGCTCAGAGTCTACTAGACACTAATAGTCAGTGTCTAATAAAGAAGTAAATGATCCTTGACTTCAAACTTTTTCCAGTGTAGTAGAAGTGTTCAGCCTTTTCGATTAACATACAATGACAGAGGAAAAGTTACTATAATGATAGTACACTCAGAGTTCTTTAGGAATTCAAAGAAATGATGGTTCATTCTATCATGAAAAGTCAAGAAAGGAGGGCTATGGCAGTAAATTTACAGTGGAGTTATCATTTAAGCAATGCCTTGAATAAAAGTTTTAAAAAAAGAACAGTGGAAAAGAAAATTCTTCTTCCTCTGGGATGAAATGGAAAGAGAAGAAAAGTGGAGGCTAAAAAGTATTTGGAAATAGAAATGAGAAAATAGAATTCACTTAAATGGTCTTGGTGTTCTTGGGTGAGTAGATAGAAGACAGATTTGTATGGTTAGTGAGAATGAGGTAGGGATCAAAAAACTAGGAGGATGATTGGGTGAATGTTTGGGTGGATGGATGGATGGAAGCAAAGAAATATAGAAACTATGGAAGCAGATATTTATTGAATTCCTAGTTTTGCCCAGGCAGTGTATTTTTACACCCCCAATTTTAAACCAAATTGAAAGAACAAAAGGGAACTGGAATATTAGAGTTTGTGATGGAGTTAGGAATATCCATTTATAATTAATTTGTATCATAGTTCAGCAAAAATGATTGGTCACTGGTCTTTTTGATCCTTAGCCTTGCCTATTCATATAACTTGGGCCCACTCTCTTTCTCTTAGGGTGAAAATAACTCTCAGGTCATTCTTCTGTGTCTTTTTCTAATGACGTTGTTTTCTAAATGGTTCTCAATGGTTGCCTCTGTCCTTGAGATTCTCCAGGCAAGAATACTGGAGCAGATTGCCATGCCCTCCTCCAGGGGATCTTTCCAACCCTGGAACTGAACCTGTCTCTCTTACATTTCCTGCACTGGCACGCAGGTTCTTTACCACTAGTGCCACCATATAGGTAAAAATGAAATGTGTGGAGTTAAGCTACAACACCATGATGTTTGCATTTATGGTCACTCTACCATATATGTAAGATCATGAATGGTAGACTGAATAATCATCCATTTAATCTAAATGTGAAGGAAGGTAATTAAAATGGTGGCTTCTCTTTAGTCTCATATAAGTTGTAGATGTAGTTTAAGGTAGGAAGGAGAGAAGTACGTTTTAGGAAACGAAACTTGAAAAGGGCAAGAATGGAAATGCAGAAGCCATGGCCATTTTCTTATCATTAACTGCTATCATCACCCTTTGTGTTGTGTACAGGAATCAGCTACAGGGATAAAAGGTGCCTAGAATTACAAAAAATGCAGATTACATACAGCAAAATGCTCCAAAAGATCCATATAGCACCATTTGCTCATACCTTTAAGATGTTGATGACCTTATAAAATGAATGGCATCTCAGCAGTGACATGTAAGAACCTAGAGTCAGCATGAGAACCAGACCCCTAACTCTATGTCTATAAAAATAAATCTATGTCTTTATTCACTCAGATGTTGGTTTCAGAACAAAGAAGGAAGCGGGAAGTTCCCTTGAAAAGAAAAAAAAAAACACCTCTAAAAGATAGAATCCAAATACCAAGGTTTCCAAGGATAGCCCTGTGTGTTTAAATGAATTTAGTCTTTTAATTGCTTTAGTATCCACTCTTCAGTCACAAAACATTTCCATTGGACAATAAATGGCCATCTTGCAAACAAAAAGCTTGAAATTTTAATTTGGTTTAATATATGCCTGCTGAGACAGTAAAAAAATTTGCCTGCAAAGTTTGAGAACTCTATTTGATCCCTGGTTTAGAAAGATCCCCTGGAGAAAGTAGGAGTGGCCCACTACAGTATTTTCGCCTGGAGAATTTCATGGACAGAGGAGCCTGGTGGGCTAGAGTCCATGGGGCCCCAAGGTTGCTTCAGTTCAGTTCAGTCGCTCAGTCATGTCCGACTCTTTGCAACTTCATGGACTACAGCATGCTAGGCTTCCCTGTTCATCACCAAAGCCAGAGCTTACTTAAACTCATGTCCATCGAGTTGTGATGCCATCCAAACATCTCATCCTCTGTCGTCTCCTTCTCTTCCCACCTTCAATCTTTCCCAGCATCAGCATCCTTTCCAGTGGGTAACTTCTTCACATCAGGTGGCCAAAATATTGGAGTTTCAGCTTCAGCGTTAGTCCTTCCAGTGAATATTCAGGACTGATTTCCTTTAGGATGGACTGGTTGGATCTTCTTGCAGTCCAAGAGACTCTCAAGAGTCTTCTCCAACATGACAGTTCAAAAGCATCAATTCTTCAGCTTTATTTATATTCCAAATCTCACATCCATATATAGCTACTGGTAAAACCATAGCTTTGACTAGACGGATCTTTGTTGGAAAAGTAATGTCTCTGCTTTTTATGCTGTCTGGGTTGGTCATAGCTTTTCTTCCACAGAGGAAGTATCTTTTAATCTCATGGCTGCAGTAACCATCTGCAGTGATTTTGGAGCCCAGAAAAATAAAGTCTCTCACTGTTTCCATGTTTCCCCGTCTATTTGCATGAAGTAATGGGACCGGATACCATGATCTTCATTTTCTGAATGTTGAGTTTTAAGCCAACATTTTTACTCTCCTCTTTCACTTTCATCAAGAGACTCTTTAGTTCTTCTTTGCTTTCTGCCTTAAGGGTGGTGTCATCTGCATATCTGAAGTTATCGATATTTCTCCTGATAGTCTTGATTCCAGCTTGTGCTTCCTCCAGCCCAGTGATTCTCATGATGTACTCTGCATATAAGTTAAATAAGCAGGGTGACAATATACAGCCTTGATGTACTCCTTTTCCTATTTGGAACCAGCCTGTTGGTCCATGTCCAGTTTTAACTGTTGCTTCCTGACCTGCATACAGGTTCTCGGGAGGTGGGTGGTCTGGTATTCCCATCTCTTTCAGAATTTTCCACAGCTTATTGTGATCCACACAGTCAAAGGCTTTGGCATAGTCAATAGAACAGAAGTAGATGTTTTTCTGAAACTCTCTTGCTTTTTCTATGATCCAGCGGATGTTGGTAATTTGATCTCTGGTTCCTCTGCCTTTTCTAAATCCAGCTTGAACATCTGGAAGTTCAAGATTCATGTACTACTGAAGCATGGCTTGGAGAATTTTGAACATTACTCTGCTATTGTGTGAGATGAGTGCAATTGTGTGCTAGTTTGAGAATTCTTTGGTATTGCCTTTCTTTGGGATTGGAATGAACACTGACCTTTTCCAGTCCTGTGGCCACTGTTGAGTTTTCCAAATTGCCTGGCATATTGTGTACAGCACTTTCACAGCAGCATCTTTTAGGATTTGAAATAGCTCAACTGCAATCCCATCACCTCCACTAGCTTTGTTTGTAGTGATGGTTCCTAAGGCCCACTTGACTTCACATTCCAGGATGTCTGGCTCTAGGTGAGTGATCACACCATCATGGTTATCTGGGTCATGAAGATCTTTTTTGTATAGTTCTTCTGTGTATCCGTGCCACCTCATCTTAATATCTTCTGCTTCTGCTAGGTCCATGCCATTTCTGTCTTTGACTGTGCCCATCTTTGCATGAAATATTTCATTGGTATGTCTAATTTTATTGAAGACATATCTAGTCTTTCCCATTCTATTGTTTTCCTTTATTTCTTTGCATTGATCACTGAGGAAGCCCGTCTTATCTCTCCTTGGAACTCTGTATTCCAATGGGTATCTTTCCTTTTCTCCTTTGCCTTTTGCTTGTCTTCTTTTCTCAGCAATTTGTAAGGCCTCCTCAGATAGCCATTTTGCCTTTTTCCATTTTTTTTTCCTTGGAGGTGGTCCTCATTGCTGCCTCCTGTATAATGTCACAAACCTCTGTCCATCATTCTTCAGGTACTGTGTCTATCAGATATAATCCCTTAAGTGTATTTTCCTGGAAAATTCCATTGACAGAGGAGCCTGGCGGGCTAGAGTCCATGTAGTCCCAAAATTGCTCAGATGCATCTGAGAGGCTAACATTTCCACTTTTGTACCCTTACATGCTCCGTCGCTCAGTTGTGTCAACTTTGCAACCTCATTGACTGTAGTCCATCAGGCTTCTCTGGTCAATGGAATTTTCCAGGCAAGAATACTGGAGCGGGTTGTCATTCACTTCTCCAGGGGATCTTCCCGACCCAGGATAGAACCCACGTCTTCCACATCTCCTTCATTGGCAGGCAGATTCTTTACTACTGAGCCACCTGGGAAGCTTATATACACTAAAGTTATGGTTTTAATCCGAAAAGAGTAAACTTGACAAAGTTAATTAGCAGTTGTCTTTTGGTTGCTTTTCTCTCCATCCTTCCAAATTTCCTGCATATTGCACTATCATAGGAAACTCAAACTCAGATCAATATTAACTATAGAAAATCAAGGTTATTTTTGCACATTACTTTAAATGTTTAAATTTTAAGCCTCTGCATCAACCTTGGGTAGACAGTTCAGTGTGAATTGCTGCTGTGTCTCTAATTGTCATTTTCTCATCATCATCTTTTATTAGAGTATCCATAAAAATTTTCTAGTGCAACCATAAACCTCGGGTATCTCTCTACTGATTAACACACTGTGCACTAATATGTGTCTGTCAATGCAATTCAGTATTATTGAGTTTTTAATATTACTAGACACTGGCTTAAATTATTATGATCTTGCATATTAACGTAATTGTTGAGTTAATGATCAAAATATCTCGCTTGGTGATAAATTTACTTGAAATCCCTCTTTCATTTCATATAAAGCAGGGCTAAAACAAATTAAAATTTTTTCACCTGAAAGCACCCTACATTTCCCTATCAATCTCAAAGAGAATAGGTTGTGTTGAATAATGCTATCTTAGGAAAGCATAGTGATTATTTACCTGCAATTCCTTAAATTAGTTTTGTTGATTTTTTTTTAAAAAAACTTAGGTTTCAAGTGTCTGAAATCCAAATCATATCCTGGTTTTATTTTCAGAATATCAACTTGAGAATAACCATAGTATTTAAAAATTTGGAAGGCATGTTTGTTATATTGTTCATAACATGGCCATCTTTGTCATTTATTTCGAGTGAAATAAAAGCAAATTAAATATTTTTATAGGTATATCAAAACTGGGATTTTTCAAAGAGAAATCTTGTTTGTTCTACTTGTAGTACAACTACAGGAAAATAACCTTTTATAAGTTAGAAAAAATAGTCAAGTTTCAAATGAGTAAAATTACCAAATTTTCTCAAATATTTTTAAAGTACTAATTTGACAGGTATTTGTATAATGGGGAAAGAACAGAACAGAGATCACAGAGCTTTGGCTCATATTCAGTTTTAAGTGATAATCTGTTAACTTTAAACTGGAGAGTTTACCACTAGTAGAAAAGGCATTTGGAAATGTGTGAAATGAGATGTACTATTTGGCTTCATCCTAACACAGAGGACAAGGGGTACTAACTTCCCATTCTTCTGTGTGAGATAATGCCTGGCCAGCAAAAAACTATCCCCCACAAAATGTGTCTTTAATAGCTTTCTTCTTGACTGGGACATTGGAACCCTTATTAATTTATTTTCTCTGGACCTCAGTCAATTTTAAAGGATACTTCCAGTGTTAAAATATTGCTCAGCAGTTATCTAGAAATAGTTAAACTGAAACAATTAATCTAGTAGAATCACAGATATCTTTGTGTTTTATACACATGAAAACACATCAAACACATACACACACATGCATATTTTCTCTTTTAACAGCATCTTCTCTGTAGTGAGATTTGATCAAAGGCAACTCCATTTTGGAATCAATTCAAGGAGAATTAGTTTTGGAAGCAAGAAGGAGTCTTTCCATAAGATTATTTTCCAGAAGCCAATCTATAAGGCAGACCCCAGTGGAGAGGGAAATGGCAACCCACTCCAGGGTTCTTGCCTGGAGAGTCCCGTGGACAGAGGAGCCTGGTAGGGCTGCTGTCTCTGGGGTCGCACAGAGTTGGACACAACTGAAGCGACATAGCAGCAACAATGAAATTAAACTACATTTTTAGAACAGTGGTTTTAAAGCATCTTTTTTTTCCCTAAGGAAACATGATTTTTTCAAACAAAGTAGCATACTCTCTAATGTAGAAAATGTATGAAAGTTGAGCTCTTCAGTGTCCCATAGTTGCCACCTTCTCCACATGCTTTCTTTCTCTCCAGAAACATAAGAGATGTCTCTATTAAACCCAAGGACTCCTTAGAATACTATGGAAAAAATGTATTGCTGTGAGGTAGAAGTCACCAAACTCAGTGACTAGTCAGATAATAAGCAATTGAAGTCAATTGTGCCAGACCTAGATAATCTGCAGTGTTGAACTTGAGACTTCCTATTATCCAATATTTTGTCCTTGAGGACTGCGTTTCTGCTGTATTCCAGATTAGACATTGTTACATTGTTAGAAGAAATTTTGTTAATTTATTATAATGAAACATTTATCTGAAAAGCCACCACCATCTTTAATATTTCAAGTCCAATAAAATGATAAAGCCCTAATTCCTTCCAGCAGTCTAGAGAAGTAATTCCACATCTCAGTCACATTCTGGCTTTTTGCATCCTCTTTGAATAAAATGTGAAATCTTTCATGAATTTTGGAGATTGATTGCCTTCTGATATATATGGACAGGTTTTGGATGTTATTCTGAAAACATAGATGTTAGCTACACTCAAAAACCAGTCAATAAATGAGACTCATTTCCATTAGCCAAACTCTAGGGCTATAATATGCATAATATTCTTATCCCTTAATAAAAGAAGCCAAAAGTTATCATTGGATGCCAAAAAATGTGAATGCAAAGTGATAGCCCAGGATGAACTTAAAAGAAAGTTCTTAGAATCAATGCATAGAGCATCCATTGTAACAGAAGAGTGTAGAAGAAAGGGGGAAAAGAAAATGGTAATGAAACAGGATGGAAAATGAAAAGAAAGGCAGTGCTAAGGTGCACACATGTTAGTATCTTAACTTATATCAAAGTGTATGGTGTATGTAGTATTTTTGCCTCCATTATATAATTACATCTTATATTTTCTGTCTAAAAATTGAAAAGATGTAATATAAACTTTATTGCATATTTTATACTCATTCTATTGAGAAACACGTGTCTCTCTTATAAGGTTCATGTCATATGCATTTTATACTATGAGGAACTACATATGAATATGAGTTTATGCACTTTTATCTCAATGTCTGGATTTCAGTCTTACAAATTAGCAATTAAATTGAACTAAATGTACTTCTGATATGATTTAAATGTCATTTGATTCTTTTTCAGAGCACTCATGAATAGGATCATTTTATTTTAGTGGGTTACAATTATGAATTCAAAAAATGAAAACTTGATTTTTATTTCTCCAATTGACAAAGGAGTACAGACCCCAGAATTTATAAAAGAGATTTATATTTAAAATAAAATTTTAATTTTACTTTCATTATATTTTACTGTATGTGTGAGAATTATGCCTCATATTCAAAATTAGAAGAGTAACTTAACAGTTCATGAACATGTATAGTTTGACTGAACAAACCACACATTAGTCAGTTTTCATATTTTCTGGATCGTTTGAACTTGACACCTCTCTTTTGTCATCACACTAGCCTTAGTAGTCATAAGGAGATACATGTCATAAGGAGTCATAAGTGTTTTAAATAATGTCCTGATGAAAATTTTTGAGGTTTATTTGCTTTTTCTATCAGACGTGCTTGAGCATATATGCCTGTTTATTCTCGCTTGTTTTCATTCATTGGTACTTCACGTCCCTGCATAAGCTGGTGAGGCTGTGGAAGAGTACTATATCTAGACCTGAATATGATATTATACCAGAATTAGCAAAGAATCATTCTGTTACAATTCATGCGTGAAACAAAGCCAGTGCTTATTGGTTGAATTAATGAATCTGTGAAAAAAATCTGTTACATATATGAAAACATGTAAGAGCCATTTGCAGTTCAAGAACAATAGTCTGCTTATCACTATATGAGAGGTATATTGTTACTCACTTTATACTAATTTTGGGAAGCCCTTTTGTATAAGACATTGTGAAGACAGATGTCTACATTCAGAGTGGCTGTATATTAGGTTGGCTGTTTATAATTATAGCAAATGGAATTCTAATGGTGGGGAAACAAAATAAAAATAGGCAAGCAGTATTCCTTTATTAATGATTACTCCTCCAATAATTAATAATAATTCCTTCAAAATAATCACATAATTTTGACTTAGTAATTTCTATTACATCTAAATTTTAAGCATAATGAAGATGGATCTTTGATAATTTTTAATAGTAAGGTTGGCTTGTATATAAATGTAATGAAAATGTAATTGCTTATTAAATTCCTATTAGGTATTTGATACTTAATATAAGACATACAAGATTAATTATATACTAAATCCTACTAGTGAATTCATATTAAGCACTACTAGCTTCCTCTATTATAGTTATTAGATATATATTCATTATTAGCACAATAAAATGTAAAAGTAATAATATATAGTATATTTAACTGCATAAGTATATATTGATCAAATTATACTTATAGATTTACATTTTAATATATTCATTTTTCTAAGTTCTAATCAGTATAGATTTGTAATGTACATTATGTTGTCCATATATAGCCAGTGTAAATATTTTTTTAATTTCTTGTTTTCTGTTTTCTACAAGGCTTAATCTATTGCTTGATTTATATTCATTTCTATGAAATGGTAGCATTAATTCCTTTTTCTTCTTGGGCTTAAAATTCCTGTACCCCAATTTATAGATGCAAATCCATAACTAGTTACCTTGGAAACTTATCTAAAGAACATAGTCCCTTTATTCTTTGTTTTTATCAGATCATAAAACTGCTTTCTTTCTCCTTTATCTACTGCTTCAAATAACTAGGTGTTGTGGGAACAGATAATCTCAGAGATGATGCCAGTGTTAGGTCTATGTGTATGTGTGTATGTTCATGTTTTGTGCATGAGTTATAAAACTTGAACATAATGGCATTGTATATATTGATGATATATTGCTTCCCCCTATTGTTATTTGAAAGAGTTAATCATGTGACTAAAAGTTGAAGTTTGAGAAAATTATCGTATGAGTATTCTAACATCTGAGTCTATAGTATGTAGTATTTCACCAATGAGATATATGCAATATTATCATAGTTTGTATTAGATGATATGTTTGCAGTTATTTTTAAGTCTAATCTGTACTATGAGAGACTGCAGATAGAGATTTAAGATTGCCAAAGAGATTGCAAAGTAATGTAATGACAAATAATTTAGGTGTTGAGGCTCTACTGTCAATCTGTATCCCAGTTCCACCACACAGCAGTTGTTTGACCTTGGACAAGTTACTTAATGCTCTGTAACTGAGGCATAATAAAAGTACTCACCTTATAGTGTATAGTCATAAGGGATTTGATTTAGGTCATACCTGAATGGTCTAGTGGTTTTCTCCACTTTTTTCAATTTCAGTCTAAATTTGACAATAAGGAGTTCATGATCTGAGCCACAGTCAGCTCCTGGTCTTGTTTTTGCTGACTGTTTTGACTTCTCCATCTTTGGCTGCAAAGAATATAATCAATCTGATTTTGATGTCAATCATCTGGTGATGTCCATGTGTAGTCTTCTCTTGTGTTGTTAGAAGAGGGTGTATGCTATGACCAGTGCATGCTCTTGGTAGAACTCTATTAGCCTTTGCCCTGCTTCATTCTGTGCTCCAAGGCCAAATTTGCCTGATACTCCAAGTGTTTCTTGACTTCCTACTTTTGCATTCCAGTCCCCTATAATGAAAAGGACATTTTGTGGGTTGTTAGTTCTAGAAGGTCTTGTAGGTCTTCATAGAACTGTTCAACTTAAGCTTCTTCAGTGTTACTGGTCAGGGCATAGACTTGGATTACCATGATATTGAATGATTTGCTTTGGAAACGAACAGAGATCATTCTGTCGTTTTTGAGATTGCAACCAAGTATTGCATTTCAGACTCTTTTGTTGACTATGATAGCTACTCCATTTCTTCTAAGGGATTCCTGCCCACAGTAGTAGATGTAACGGATAGAGATTCATGACATTTTATAGGAGACAGGAATCAAGACCATCCCCAAGAAAAAGAAATGCAAAAAAAGCAAAATGGTCCTCTGAGGAGGCCTTACAAATAGCTGTGAAAAGAAGGGAGGCAAAAAGCAAAGGACAAAAGAGAAAAAATAATCATTTGAATGCAGAGTTCCAAAGAATAGCAAGAAGAGATAAGAAAACCTTCCTCAGCAATCAATGAAAAGAAATAGAGGAAAACAATAGAATGGGAAAGATTAGAGATCTCTTCAAGAAAATTAGAGATACCAAGGGAACATTTCATGCAAAGATGGGCTCCATAAAGGACAGAAATTGTCTGGACCTAACAGAAGCAGAAAATATTAAGAAAAGATGGCAAGAATACACAGAAGAACTGTAAAGATCTTCATGATTCCAAATAATCATGATGGTGTGGACACTCACCTAGAGCCAGACATCCTGGAATGTGAAGTCAAGTAGGCCCTAGGAACCATCACTACAAACAAAGCTAGTGGAGGTGATGGGAATGCAGTTGAGCTATTTCAAATCCTGAAAGATGATGCTGTGAAAGTGCTGCACACAATATGCCAGCCAATTTGGAAAACTCAGCAGTGGCCACAGGACTGGAAAAGGTCAGTTTTCATTCCAATGCCCAAGAAAGTGAGTGCCAAAGAATGCTCAAACTACCGCACAATTGCATTCATCACACACACTACTAAAGTAATGCTTAAAATTCTCCAAGCCAGGCTTCAGCAATACATGAACTGTGAACATCCAGATGTTCAAGCTGGTTTTAGAAAAGGCAGAGGAACCAGAGATCAAATTACCAACTTCCGCTGGATCATTGAAAAAGCAAGAGAGTTCCAGAAAAACATCTATTTCTGCTTTATCAACTATGCCAAAGCCTTTGACTGGGTGGATCACAATAAACTGGAAAATTCTGGAAGAGATGGGAATATCAGACCAGCTGATCTGCCTCTTGAGAAACTTGTATACAGGTCAGGAAGCAACAGTTAAAACTGGACATGGAACAACAGGCTGGTTCCAAATAGGAAAAGGAGTACGTCAAGGCTATATATTGTCACCCTGCTTATTTAACTTATATGCAGAGTACATTATGAGAATCACTGGGCTGGAGGAAGCACAAGCTGGAACCAAGATTGCCGGGAGAAATATCAATAACCTAAGATATGCAGATGATACCACCCTTATGGCAGAAAGTGAAGAAGAACTAAAGAGCCTCTTCATGAAAGTGAAAGAGGAGAGAGAAAAAGTTGGCTTAAAGCTCAACATTCAGAAAACTAAGATCGTGGCATCCAGTCCCATTACTTCATGGCAAATAGATGGGGAAACAGTGGAAACAGTGAGAGACATTATTTTTCTGGGCTCCAAAACCACTGCAGATGGTGATTCCATCCATGAAATTAAAAGACACTTACTCTTTGGAAGAAAAGTTGTGACCAACCTAGACAACATATTTTAAGAGACATTACTTTGCCAACAAAGGTCCATCTAGTCAGGGCTATGATCAGAGAAATCTGATCATGCCCCTCTTTTGCATACAATCTCTCAGTAGTTTTCACTGTCAGAAGAATATAGGACTGACTATATAATATATTTACAAGCCCTAGTCCCTTGGAGTGCAAGGAGATCCAACCAGTCCATCCTAAAGGAGATCAGTCCTGGGTGTTCATTGGAAGGACTGATGTTGAAGCTGAAACTTCAATACTTTGGCCACCTGATGTGAAGAGCTGACTCACTTGAAAAGACCCTGATGCTGGGAAAAATTAAGGGCAGGAGGAGAAGGGGAAGACAGAGGATGAGATGGTTGGATGGCATCACCGACTCGATGGACTTGGGTTTGGGTGAACTCCGAGAGTTGGTGATGGACAGGGAGGCCTGGTGTGCTGTGGTTCATAGGGTCACAAAGAGTCAGACAGGACTGAGCGACTGAACTGAACTGAACTGAGCATAGTCCTGTAGGACTTCCCTGGTGGTACAAGTGGTAAAAAATCTTCCTGTAAATGCAGAAGACAAAATTCCTGGGTCAGAAAGTTCCCCTGGTATAGGAAATGGCAACCCAATGCTTGTATTCTTGCCTGGAAAATCCCATGAACAGAGGAGCCTGGTGGGCTGTTGTCCATAGGGTTGCAAAAAGTCCCAATTGAACATGCACATGCATAGGGTTATAAAGAGTTAATTCTTGTAAGCACCTAGAATACATAGCTAATGCATGTTACTTTGTTGCTGTTTAGTCGCTAAGTAGTGTCCAACTCATTTACACCCCCATGGGCCATAGCCTGCCAGACTCCTCTGTCCATGAGATTTCCCAGGCAAGAACATTGGAGTGGGTTACGATTACTTTTTCCAGAGGATTTTCCTGACCAAGGGATCAAACCCACATCTCCTGCATTGGCGGGCTGACTCTTTACCACTGAGCCACCTAGGAAACCCAAGTTACATTACGGATCCAACCAACTGACTTGAAAATAATGAATCTTAAACTTCAGTTAAAACCTATGCTAATACGTTGCCGATGATCTGAAGAGAAACTTAATTTACATCCTAAACTGATAATCTGCATGTTAAATATCAATAAAATCAAATACGGAACTCAATAAATGCCATGCATTTTTTAGTCCCAATTTTGAAATCAAAGTACATTGACGTTTTATGTTTTTATAAAAGAAACTTAAGGAGCTTATTAATTATTTTTGGATGTCCTTGCAAACAGGCCCCTTCTGTTGCACATCTCACACCTCAAAGTTTTTCCTACATAAATACTTCACAGTGGTTTTGATGTTTTCAGATTCTTGCTTTATCAAAGACATTTATTAATTGAGTCTTTGAGTGTGTTATGTATGCTATGGATTAAGACATGCATGCTTGGATAGAACATCAGATTTTTTTAACTCTTCATATCACTTAGGGTATTTTTATTTCATACCACTTCTAGTCAATCCTGATATTTTAACTCTTCTTATCACCTAGGGCATTTTTATTTCATATCACTTCTAGTTAGTTCATTTGGGAGAAGAACGCAAGTGAATTCTGAGTTAGGAAAATTAGTTAATAAATTTGGGATTAGCAATGGCTTTGTTCAAATAAGAAAATTAAATTATCTTAAGTAAGTAACATTTTATTTCATCAGAACTCACAAGCCTTTGTCTATCCTTTATCTTACCTGGGAAAAAATTCTTTCACCTGAACCTCAGTTTCCTCAATACATCATGGAGCTTAAGAAATTCTACCTTGCAGGATTCTTTATACCTGGGAGTTATAAAACACACTTAATAGAGGGTCAAGCTGCTCATTGATACACAATAAATTTCAGAGTCATTATTTCCTTAGTGGGAGCCATGATTTTTTTAAAAGTACTTTTGTTATTTTGGATTATTAGATTCTAGAAACAGACATTCACTAAAAATATGATTATAATAGACAGGGAATTTAATTCATGACTCCTCTTGAGTCATTAGAGGAAATATGAGATAGATTCAAAGAAATAAGGCATCTTCCAGGAACATTCTCCTAAATATATAGATATTTATCCTACTCTGTATTTCTTCTTTGTAATAGGAAACTATTACCTTTCTTTTCATTAATTTAATTAATTATTAATGCAATTACTTAATAATACATTAAGTAATCACAATATTTTTAGTTGTAAGGAGTCACCTACATGTGAATTGCCTCTTATTTGTAGGAATGATTTATTTCTGACACACTGGTAATATTACCTAACGAGTATGTGGCACTAGTGGTAAAGAACTTGCCCATAGAGATGTGGGATTGATCCCTGGGTTAGGAAGATCCCCTGGAGGAGGGCATGGCAACTCCCTTCAGTATTTTTGCCTGGAGAATCTCATGGGCAGAGGAGCCTTGCATCTACAGTGCATGGGGTCACAACGAATCAGACGCGACTGAAGTAACTTAATATGCATTCACTCTGTACTGAATATATATGATGATAGGCCCTTTTCATGATATTTTTTCATACAATTATTACAATCAGGCTCAGATCTTGATGCTCTTATTTTCCACCTATAAAAGTAATTTTAAAATCTATACATTTTAAGAAATTGATGAAAATGTAATTTTCATTGATAAAAAAGTAATTTTAAAATCTATAAAATTTCAGAAATTGATGAAAATGAAGATATAAATTGTCAGACCTAAGATTTGAGCTGAGACCATCAGTTCAAACTACACTATGCCATAATTGTTCATTTTCTAACTCATATTTCCACTTAATATTTCATTTCTCTGAAAATAATCAATGAGTTTAATTATTTATAACTCTAATGAATGATATTAAACACATTCTAAAGTCTGAATACCTCTGAGAGGAAGTGGAAGATTTGTACATGCAGACTTAGAAAATGATATGAATGTAAGCGTGCCATTTCAGATGGCTTTATGAAGAGAAATTGCTTCAAAAGTCTTATTCTAATTTGAATAAATAACAGCTAAAGAGGGGATTTTTGTCTACTCCAAATTTTCAATAAAATCTATATTATTCAGGAACTAATATTATTTTCTTCAGGCCCAAGTTAAGTAAGTGACTATTGAGAAATGATCATTATATAGGGATACATGTTTCATTGAAATTAACTTCTTAATTCTTTTCTAGATCTATCTAGTTTAGGGAATAAATTATAAAATGGAAGGTTTTTAAATACAGTGTTCATTCATTTTAATGGTAAATATACATACCAAATGCCCTATGGTGAGTAAATAATAAATTAAATAAAATGAAGTAGCTCTACATTCAATAAAATGTTTCACTGAAGCTCCTGCAGGTGTGAGATGCATATGCTAAAGTGTAAACCACCATTCTAAAAACTGCTTTTGTTGATACATGCTAGAATAATATTGCCAAAAATAAGAATTTTGACTGCATTCCTCCTCTCTGTGGAGTCCTACTCTAGCCATTGGTGATAATGAATCTCAGTAGTCAATGTTTGTTGTTGTTGTTGGTGGTGGTGTGGACCATTCTTAAAATCTTTATTGAATTTGTTACAATATTGCTTCTGTTCTATGTTTAGTTTCTTTTTGGCCATGAAGCATCTGGGATCTTAGCTCCTGACCAGGGATCAAACCCACACTGTTTGCACTGGAAGGCAAAGTTTTAACCACTGGACTGCCAGAGAAGTCCTTAGTCAATGATTATTAACAGGACTCTTTACTGAGTATTTCCCATGTGCCAGGCACCATGCAGAATGCCTAATGCATAATATATATTCCTTAGTTCTTCATTCTCATTTCATAGATGAAGGAACTAAAGCTTGGGGACATGACTGAAGTGACTTAGCAGCAGCAGCAGCAGGGCATCTGATTCCAAAGCTCCAAATCTTATTTACTGTGGTTTCCTAAAGCTTGCTACTCATTGCCTTTTTTATTTTATAAAGAATAAAAATAATGAAAAAATATGAATCACTTCATGACAATGTTAGAGGACTTTGATATATAGCTGCTTTCGAGCCCAGATTTCTATATTAGTGAATTAAAATACAATACTCAAAAGGACAATATATTTATTTTATCTACTTAGTGGACCAATGGAAAATTAAAGAAAATTCATAAATATACAGCAAATGTCATTGTAATTATTCATGGTGTTCTATTTAATGTCAAATCAAATGTCTCAGAAATAGAAATCTAAAAAATGTTTTTATATTCATAATTATACTTTGGCAGTTGGATTAGTGATAATAAAAATAAATTCTGTATGTCTGATTCTGTCATTATTGCTAGAAGTAATAGACAAGGCTCTGTAAACATGGTTTATAACTGACCTTAAAACCTCTATGTTCTCCTCATATTTCTTTAATAATTATATCAATTTGTACTTACAGAATAAGCAGTATCAAGTTATATATCATGTGTCAGAGAGTCAGACTAGTTTATTCAATATTGTCATCTAATTTCTGGGAGTATTTATGCACATGCTAAACACAAATTATATAATTGAAGAAAAAGAGGATACATATATATACAAACATAATTTTACATTTATTAATTGAAGTTATACTGCTTTTGAATCTGTAGAAATGGTAGAAAATTTTTTGCAATTAAGTCTTTTAGCGTTGTATTATTGTATATAAGATTCATACATTTGCAGTAACTGAAATGTCTTATTTTTGTACAGATAGATGTCCATGTAATCAATAATGTTATTTTTTATGATAACTAACAAATTAGGAGTCAATTTTTAGAAAAGGAAGTAGATGCAAAGGAGTAGTAGATCAGCCAGTTTCAGAAATCAGCCATAAACAGCTTTTCCACAGAGATTCATGATGTTGTTCCCAAGGAAAGACAGTTACATGACCTCAGATTAGTCTCTTCCTTATTATTTGATTTTTTTGGATAAATAGATTGTGCTATGTTCTCCAAGTAAAAAGGATGATACATTCTAATATTACTGGAGCATTTGAAATGGCATAGATAAAAGCCTATTTAGGGGGGCATAAGATCACCATAAGCCTCTTGTCAATTTCCAAAGAATTCATACATAGCAGAAAGGACTCAAAGAAAAATAGCAAAAAGGAACGATAATGAGCCAGTCAAAGCAAATGCTTAATGCATCTCCACTTCAGCATTAATCATACTGTATGTGGGTGAGGGTCAAAGCAGCTGAGGTCAATAGAGAGGATTCTGGTAAAAGCAAAAAGAAAAACCAAGCTAGTGATTTCAGGCAGATTGAAATTTTAAAAGTGAAACATAAAAGGTCACAAAATCAGATTCAGTTTGCAGAAGCACAGTGGGCAAGTTTTAATGACTTCTCAGCAGAGCCTTTTAAGAGAAGTACTCCAGTTTGAACTGTCCAGACAAACGAGACTTCTTTATCAACAGGAAAATAAATGGAATATTCTGAAGATTAAATGAAATTATATAAATTGCTTTATGGAGGGCATTTGGCTACTTTGAATGATTATAGTATCTTTTTTGTAAAAAGGGTTTAGAATGTGTGCAAGTTTTATTTAGTACAGGTAATTTAGATATCATTTCATATTACAAATATGCAATATGTAGATATGTGTACATATATATTTTTAGAGATACACTTTCTGTAATTAAACTGAGTATGTATTATATTTATAAGGCTTTAAAAATATTTCTGTAAATAGTATCCTCAGAGGTCTCTAACTTCCTTTTTGACAGATTCTGAGAGAGAAGCAATTAAGTTCTTTGCCTAAGCATATTGACTCCTTCAGACAAGCCACACTACATTTGAAAACAAGGAGGACGAGGAAAAAGGAGGATGAGGGAAACAGGAACAGAAACACAAATTCTCCTGTTTATAATACAAATAGTTCTTTGTTAATTCTCTTGCTGAGGCATTTTCAATCTTATCTCAGGATTTCTTTTCAAATATATTTACTATTGTTTAATTCAATTATTTATTCAAAGCTTATTTGATAAGGTACGTTTCAAGGAGTAGAAAGGTTTCAAGGATTATAAAATATATATGGTCTGTGCTTCATAGCTTTATAATTAAAGATAGCTTTAATAAGTGTAGCATAAATTCAGGCATTTTTTGTAATCTAGAATAAAATAGTAACCATGCAAGTAGCTACTTAAAGCTTAATAGATAGCTCTGTAGAAGGCAATGGCACCCCACTCCAGTACTCTTGCCTGGGAAATCCCATGGACAGAGGAGCCTGGTAGGCTGCAGTCTATGGGGTCGCGAAGAGTCGGACACGGCTGAGTGACTTCACTTTCACTTTTCACTTTCATGCATTGGAGAAGGAAATGGCAACCCACTCCAGTGTTCTTGCCTGGAGAATCCCAGGGACGGGGGGAGCCTCGTGGGCTGCCGTCTATGAGGTCGCACAGAGTTAGACACGACTGAAGTGACTTAGCAGCAGCAGCAGTACTGAAATTACTTCAATTCCTGACCCTTTTCCTTTAGAAATACAAACATTTATTCAACCATAGGTAGTTTTCCTTGGAAATAAATGTAATTGAATATATTGATACTGGCATATGTCTGAATCATATTAGCAATAATATATAAATATGTTTGTATATATATATATAATCCTATTCTACTAAACTAATGTTCCATTTTCTATATCCACATTGCCACTAATTAGTTCACTTAAGCCACGTGGATTATTGTGGTCCAAATTGGACTTTCTGCTCATAATCATTCCCAACCTGTCAGTGATCTCAGGTACAACACCTACTTTTTGAGCTTTCCACATGCTAGGACACTTAGTAACATTTCTACCCTTCATTATTTGCTTTTGTATTTTTAACGTATAATTGCAGGATAATTGCTTTAATGTTGTATTGGTTTCTGTTGTTCAAAGTGAATCAGTCATAAGTATATTCTCTTGTTCCAGAATTACATAAAATCATGATAAAAATGAACTAATGTTTTTAATACACTTTTGTGTTTTTTTGGAAGATAGAAAGCACTCAATATATATTAAATCTTCACAGTACTCTTGGAAGTACACAGCAGGAAAACAAGTTAAATTTATAGAGGGGAAATTCTACCATAAACATATTTGCCTAAGATTCCTCCTCTAGTAGATGATGAACTAGCAATGAAATCCAGGACTCTTGGTCAAAAATTCTTCATCTTTTTTCATTACAGTTAGGATGAAAATATACCCCAGTTTCTCCAAGGACGTCTTACCTAATATCTCATGTCTTGAATCAATCATTAATTGTGCCTTCTTTCACTCTTAATAGTGTCAATAAATCATAAAGTTATCATAACTATTGCTCAAGGAGAAATAAGAAAAAAATCAGAAATAGACTAGGCTATACCAAAGTTATTTTGCTGTCAGTGTTGATCAGATATTAGATTATGACCATTCAGTCAGTTCAGTTCAGTTCAGTCTTTCAGTTGTGTCCGACTCTTTGCGACCCCATGAATCGCAGCAAGCCAGGCCTCCCTGTCCATCACCATCTCCCAGAGTTCACTCAGACTCATGTCCATCGAGTCCGTGATGCCATCCAGCCATCTCATCCTGGGTTGTCCCCTTCTCCTCTGCCCCCAATCTCTCCCAGCATCAGAGTCTTTTCCAATGAGTCAGCTCTTCGCATGAGGTGGCCAAAATATTGGAGCTTCAGCTTTAGCATCATTCCTTCCAAAGAAATCCCAGGGTTGATCTCCTTCAGAATGGACTGATTGGATCTACTTGCAGTCCAAGGGACCCTCAAGAGTCTTCTCCATGATATAATAATCTATTTTAAATGACATAAAGGGTAGAAAACTTATATAAATATTTTTAACTACTTTGAGATGGACTATTGTTTTGTCTATTATTTAAATACTACTGAATTATCTATGACAAACTCTGAAAAAAGTGAATGTTTTAGTTGCTCAGTCATGTCCAACTCTTTGTGACACCATCAACTGTAGCGTGCGATTCTCCTCTGTCCATGAAATTCTCCAGGCAAGAATATTGAAGTGGATTGCCATTTCCTTCTCTCGTGGATCTTCCCGACCCAGACATCCAACTGGGGTCTCCTGTATTGTAGGCAGACTCTACCTCTGAGCCATCAGTGGCTCTAAATATTGTCTAAATAATTTTAAGATGTTTCACCATGTGAAAATAGACCCAAGATAGATCCAAACCAATCAAGTTTGATATACCAGCCAGTGGATAAAATGGGGAAATTTAGTCACATGCCTTGTAACAGCTGAATAAGGTTGAGTAAAATCAGAGAGGTTCTTTCTGATTAAACAGAATTCCAATTCAGTTCAGTGCAGTCGCTCAGTTGTGTCTGACTCTTTGCGACCCTATGGACTGCAGCACGCCAGGCCTCCCTGTCCATCACCAACTCCCGGAGTTTACCTAAACTCATGTCTATTGCATCGGTGATGCCATCCAACCATCTCATCCTCTGTTGTCTCCTCCTCCTGCCTTCAATCTTTCCCAGCATCAGGGTCTTTTTCAATGAGTCAGTTCTTCACATCAAGTGGCCAAAGTATTGGATTTTCAGCTTCAACATCAGTCCTTTCCAATGAACACCCAGGACTGAGCTCCTTTAGAATGGACTGGTTGGATCTCCTTGCACTCCAAGGGACTCTCAAGAGCCTTCTCCAACACCACAGTTCAAAAGCATCAATTCTTCACCTCTCAGCTTTCTTTACAGTCCAACTCTCACATCCAAACATGACTACTGGAAAAACCATAGCCTTGACTAGATAGACCTTTGTTGGCAAAGTAATGTCTCTGCTTTTTAATATGCTATCTAGGTTGGTTGTAACTTTCCTTCCAAGGAAGCCTTTTTATCCCATCGCTTTAGTCACCATCTGCAGTGATTTTAGAGCCCCCTCCCAAATAAAGTCAGCTACCATTTCCACTGTTTCCCCCGTCTATTTGCCATGAAGTGATGGGACCGGATGCCATGATCTTAGTTTTCTGAATATTGAGCTTTAAGCCAACTTTTTCAGTCTCCCCTTTCACTTTCATCAAGAGGCTAAAGGGACATTAGTCTGTGTTCCCTACGTAAATTAATAATTGACTACTGAGCTAACATTTTTCTAGTTTTCTTTGATCTTATAACTTTAAAACTGGTGGTGTGAAAACTGGGTGTTTTCTGATAGATGCTTATTTTGTAATTCACATATTTCTCTTCAGAAATGAACTCTTGACATTAGTGATCTTGGCTCTTTTGTCCAGTTTTGAAGATCTTTTTTTTTAGAAAGTTATAATTATTATTACTATTTTATAGAAAATTGTGGACTGCTTTAATGCTGCTCAGCATACCAATTTCCAAATGTTGAACAATTTGACAGAAGTTGATGTTCAAATTTATTCAAGCCCAGTGTATGTCTATAAGATATATGTGAGATGTGAAAGGACTATGTGTGTGGGTGTGGGTGTGTTTGTGGGGTGTGTGTGTGTGTGTGTGTGTGTGTGTGTGTGTGTGTATAAAGGACACACGTCATTCCAAAGAACTTAGAGAAAATTGCTCCTGAAAATCCTATAATGGAAAGCACAGGGCAAGAATAAAGAATCTATGAATGTGCCTGTTCATGAAATTATTTAAATATTTGTTTTAAAACAAGACATTAACATAACTATTATCCCCATTGTTTTGGCTTAAAATTTATACACCCATTTAGATAAGTTCATAGTATGTTTTATATAATATATATAATATGTTATTAATACAAGGAGATATTTTAAGAAGAATATAAAAACTATAGTGTCCATGTAACATCACTGAATTAGACTAGAGAAAAATCCACAGTAAGCTATTTGAACAAAATTTCTTCAGCTTTGTTTCCTTCAACTATTATTGGAAATTCTGCTATAATACCATAATACTCCTTGATTAATTGAGTTCTTGAGTTATTCTAAATTTCTCACTGTACTGAAGTCCACTTCTAAAACCTTGCATAATCCTGTCAGTGAGAAGTTTGGCAAAAATTATTTTTTTAATCAAAACTACTTTAATTTTATTCTCTGATATTACATTAGATTTTCTGTCAGAAGAGGCCATTATAGTTGGAGGGAAAACTTGATAACAAAGTGAATAAGGTAAGATGTTTCAAATGGTGGAAAATAATCTTTTAAAACTACTACAATCAGGTTTATTTCTTTTCCATTATATTTGATAAGCATCGTCCAGTTGTTCAGTTTTTGTATATAGCCAAAAGATGTCAAAAACTTTGGTTTCCTCTGAAATTTTTCAGCAGGACAATCTTCATATTTGCACAAAGGTACTTTCATTTGCTTGAGATGTTAACTTGACAGTGCTATTTTTCATAATTTCCAATATAAAATGGAGCCTCATCAGTGACAAGAAAGCGGTTATTAATGCTGAAGATTAGACATTGTAATTTGCATCTGCTTATGCTCTCATCAGAATGTCCTTGCTTCAGAAAGCAGACACAGAGTGATAGAGTTCTTTAGCTGGCCTCGTGGTTTGTTTTATTGCTTGGATATGCTCGCCTGCAGACCTGTACTGCTTACACTTACTCAGCAAGGCTTGCTCATGGATTTGTTGTATTGAATCACTACTTACAAACTCAATTTCCTCCACCATTGAGCTATTTTGATGAGTGTTGTCAGTGCCAGTGTGGGGAGAATCCCAGGGATGGGGGAGCCTGGTGGGCTGCCATCTATGGGGTCGCACAGAGTCGGACACGACTGAAGTGACTTAGCAGCAGCAGCCTGTGGTAGAATTTCCCAATCTTCCAAATACCTTAAATTACTTTAAGCCCTGGATTGAAATCTGTTAAAAACATTACTTTCAGACATATTTGTTTGTTCATATTTGAACTCCTTTAAAAAATACATGGCTTGGAGAATTTTGAGCATTACTTTGCTAGTTTATGAGATGAGTGCAATTGTGCAGTAGTTTGAGCATTTTTGACATTGCCTTTCTTTGGGATTGGAATGAAAACTGAACTTTTCCAGTCCTGTGGCCACTGCTGAGTAATCCAGATTTGCTGGCATATTGAGCACAGCACTTTCACAGCATCATCTTTTAGGATTTGAAATAGCTCAACTGGAATTCTATCACCTCCACTAGCTTTGTTCATAGTGATGTTTCCTAAAGCCCACTTGACTTCACATTCCAGGATGTTTGGCTCTAGGTGAGTGATCACACCATTGTGATTATATGAGTCATGAAGATCTTTTTCGCACAGTTCTGTGCATTCTTGCCACCTCTTCTTAACATCCTCTGCTTCTGCTTCAGTTGCTCTCATCTCACACACTAGTAAAGAAATGCCCTTTCTTGTTTGTGAACCTAGATGGGAGCATTCATTCTTCCATTAAGTGATATATTAGCTTCAGCGTTTTATTAAAACTTTTTATCAGATCGATGAATTTCTCTGCTATTACAAAAATTTTGGTTTTATAATTAGGAATAATTTTTCCCCCTTTCTTTCCATCTTTTGAGATGATCATATGTGTAACATGGTGAACAAGATTTTTTTTTTTCTAATATGAAAGCAACCTTCTATTATTGGGATAAACCCTACTTCTCTATGTTTTGTCCGTTTTGTACATTGTTGGATTATATTTGGTAGAAATTTCTGAAGAACTTTATTGCATATATTCATGAGGAATATTGGTCTACAGTTGGAAATCACTGTAATGAGGATCTTAGAGAATAAGTTAAGAATATTACATCTTCGGGCTTCCCTGGTGGTTCAGTGGTAAAGAATCCGCCTGCAGTGTGGGAGGGCTGGGTTTGGGAAGAACCCCTAGAGGAGGACATGGCAAGCCACTTCAGTATTCAGAATCCCATGGACAGAAAAGCCTGGTGGGCTGTAGTCCGGGAGGTCGCAGAGTCAGGGAAGACTGAGCATCTAAGCAGCAGCAGCATTTCATCCTCAATCTTTGGAAGAGTGTATTTAGAATTGAAGTTAGTGCTATCCTTAAGGTATGGTAGAAATTACTAGTGAAATCACTTAGGCATAGAATTTTCTTTGTGAAAAAATGTTAATGACTAATTTTATTTTTTCATAGATGTGGACCCTAGATATCTTATTTGTAGTAAACTTTGGTGGTTTTTGCCTTCAAGAAATTTGTTCATTTAATCCATATTATTGAACTTATTGGCATAAAGTTGTTTAAGAAAGTGAAAGTGTGAGTCATTCAGTTGTGTCTGACTTTTTGCGACCCCACTGACTATAGCCCATAATATTGCCTAATTATTATTTCTTTTTATATCTATAAAATCTATAGTGGTATCAAGTCTCTCATTTCTGATACTGGGAATTTTCTTCATCTCTCTTTTGTTCCTGATCACTCTGGCTTCAAGCTTATAAATTTTATTGACTTTTAAAAAAAGCTAGATTTTAATCTCATTGATTTTCTCTGCTGTTTACTGTTTTCTAATTCACCAAATTCTTTTCAATATATTATTTCCTTTCTCTGTTTACTGTTGATTTCATTGACTCTTTCTAGTTCTTACAGAAAAAATTGAAGTAATCGATTTATTTTTTCTTTTCTAGTATATGCATATGTATTCCTTTGGCTTCTCATATCTAGGGTTGCTGTTGTGAAAACTTATAAATAGTTGTTTCTTTGTTTTGATTTGATTTCCTTTTTTGATAGTATTTAAAATTTTCTACACTGTATAATTAGAAGTAGATTTAAAAATTTTTGTCCTGCTTAGCATTCTGAAAGCTCTATTAATCTGACATTGTTTTTATCCTACTAACTAGAATTACTTTTTTTTTGTTTCCCTTATTTCCTGCTTCCCTTTTTTAGTTAAACCAACTGTTCTCAAAGACTTCTAATCATGTAAGCATTCTTTAGCTGTAGTTCCTTATACATCTATTTTGTTCCTTAAATCAATATCACATTATACCACATAGTATTTCTAGTTTCTTTTTTATATTTACCTATATTTGGTCAATCTTTCTTGGTTTTGTCTGAATATCATCAATTATTAATTTAATTATATTGATATTTTGTTTTCTTATGTGCCTGTTCCATGAATTCTCTTCATTTTGCTCTCTCCTTTTCAGTGTGTCTTTAACAGTGTTTCATATTCTCTTTAGAGCAGATCTTTTTCCCTGTAATTTTATATTCTTCCGGAAACTTTATCTGCCTCAAGTTGTAATAAGAGACTGAGAGGAGGAAAACAAGAATAGTCTCTTGCTCACATTGTACAGTCTTTTAGGAGGTTAGAGAGAGGTGAGCTGTCCCGCTGGACAAATCTGCCTTTGCAGTCTGTTCTTATTTGTCCATCAGCTTCTCCCGACTACAGTGGAGCATCCCTTGGGAGACTCTTTCTATACCTACATTCCAGGCCTGCTTATTTTTAAGATCCACATTTCAAAGTTGTAACCTCTAATCCCACATAATGAGTGAAGAGATGATTATTAATGGAAGCAATTCTATTCTCAGAGATGAAAGCATTGTCTGTATCTGTGGCAGATCTTCATTCCACTGGCCTGTGGTGCCAGGTTGTTTTCTCCATCTCACATTGCAAAGGCTTAGCTGTCATTATTTCTCCTATTTAGAATCATTGTAGAGCATGTTATGATATAGTCAATATGAAGGAAGAGAAGGGGGATATATATATATATATATATAGATATATATATATATAATATAAAGTATTTATATATACTTCCTACCCTATGATGATAAACACCACCACCCCATTTTCTCAGATTCAAGTGTTCCCCTCCACAACAGAACTCACTTCTTTTTGTGCACCCAAGGGCTTATCATAATTCTAATATTAGTTTAAGGCATCAATAATCTCTTCTTAACTTATATGGGAAAGTGCACATTTTCAACAGCTTGTGTTTATCTACTTTTTTGACAAGAACTAACAGATTTTCATGTGTTTTTCTTTTCTTTTTTTCAATGATATGGACATGGACGTTTGTGTATCTTAATTTTATGTGTGTATTTATTTTTGGCTGCACTGGGTCTTCATTGCTGTGTGGGCTTTTCTCTAGTTGTGGTGAGCAGGGGCTACTCCCTAGTTGCGGTGCACGGGCTTCTCATTGTAGTGGCTTCTCTTGTAGAACACAAGCTCTAGACCCATGGGCTCAGTAGTTGTGGCTTCTGGGCCCTAGAGCACCAGCTCTGTTTTTGTGGTGCATGGGCTGAGTTGCCCCAAGGCATGTTAAGTCTTCCTGGATCAGGGATTGAACCACGTCCCCTGCACTGGCAGGTGGATTCTTATCTGATGTACCACCAGGAAAGTTCTCCTTTTTCTACATGTTCTTTACTTATGACGTTTTGATAGTTACATTTGTATTGTCAGAGATAGAAATATTATATATATATATATATACATATATATATATATATATATGGCCCATTATATTGTAGGCCATTAACTATATAGTTAATGGCTTATAATTTACTCTAGGACATGACCATATCTATACATACATAATGCACACATATAATCATACTCATATCCACAGTATATAATCCTATGAAAGATGTTCATTAAAATGTCGATCTTGAAATGAAAGATTAATATATAATCTAAAATTGTAAATGTGTTTTTGCTATGTATTTTGGATGGCATCATTTATAAATTAGTCATATAATTTTCTTTCTATTATAATATTTAGACAGGGAAATTCCAGAAGCCAATCTCTGAGCTCCAGGTCAATGTATAAGTATGTACTGGAACCAGGAATAACAAAAGAGGGTTTACTCAGTCCTATGCATCAGTTAAACCCACTCCAATGTTCTTGCCTGGAGAATCCCAGGGATGGGGGAGCCTCATGGGCTGCTGTCTATGGGGTCGCACAGAGTCAGACATGACTGAAGCAGCTTAGCAGCAGCAGCAGCATGCATCAGTTAAAGGAATAAATCTCTCCACTCACCCAATCTTTTCAGATAAATAAGCTTTATAATTGATATATTAGAGACTTCCCTGATACATTAATTTTTCTACTGGACCATTGTTTAGAATGCTAAAGCATTACATTTAGCTCAGTTAACTATCTTTAAAGCTTCAAATATTGTACATTAAAATGTCTTCTATCTTACTCAATTTTATTCATTTGCTAGGGCTACCAAAATAAAATACCACAGAGTGAGTGACTTAAAGCAGAAGTTATTTTTTTCACAGTTTCGGAGGCTGAAGTTCTAGCTCCAGATGCTAGTAGGGTTGGTTTCTTCTGAAGCCTTTGGCTTGGCTGACTTCTCTTTGTGTGTTCAGCCAGTGTTCCCGCTGGGTGTGTGCCTTCTTCATGTGTCTTCCTGTGTCCAGATTTCCTCTCCTTATCAGGGCAACAGTCAGATTGGATTAGGGCCCAACTTAATTGAATCATTTTTCATTAATCACCTGTTAAAGGCTGTATGTCCAATACAGTCACATTTTAAGGTACTGAGGGTTCGAATTTCAACATATAAATTGTGACACTACAAAATTAAGCCCATAATACCAAGATTTCTGTGAAGTAAATATTTTGTGTGATAGTAATGTAGCCACCTCATGGGAAGAGTTGACTCACTGGAAAAGACCCTGATGCTGGGAGAGACTGGGGGCAGGAGAAGAAGGGGACAACAGAGGATGAGATGGCTGGATGGCATCACTGACTATGGACATGAGTTTGGGTAAACTCCTGGAGTTCGTGATGGACAGGGAGGCCTGGCATGCTGTGATTCATGGGGTCACAAAGAGTTGGACACGACTGAGCGACTGAACTGGATGTAGAGAAAAAATAAAAATTATGTCTTAAAGAATAAAACAAAACATTTATTTTGGAGAGTAAATTACTGAGCAACTCCATGAAAATACATAAATCTAGCTCCTATTATTCTTTGGTAGAACTAATTAGGAGATATTAGTAGAAGGAAATATTTGATTTGGGAACAGATAACAAGGCTTCTAGGCTCAGCATCATTTCTTATTAAACTAATGATCCTTATTAGGCCCCTGAGTTCTCTAAGTCTTGTCATTCTTTCTCATAATATGTTTAGTAGAGCAATGTTTGGAAAGATCAATTGAGTTATGTATATGCAAGTTGTACTATAATTATAAATAATACATTATCATTTGATATTAAATCATTATTATTATTACTATCATTATTAAAATTATCTTCAGGTTCATATAGCACATTTTTGATCAAAAAGAAATATATGTTCCCCGTGTCATTTCAAATGAAAATAAGTAGTATTAATTTTGTTGGAAAAATTTATATAAGACTTTTCAGTAATTTGAAAATTATACAGTATCTGAATTTGGTGGAAATCAGTGAATATTTGTTGAGTCCCTCTTATGTGTAAAATACTACCTTGGGTGCCATGCATGATACAAATGTGAGCAAAACTTATTTCTGGCTTTTAAGGCGATTGGTCCTAGTAAAACTAGTATGCTTATTTGAATATGGAAGTTTCCTTAAAGGTAAAACTCCATGAAGTGTGGTTACAACCTATGAGGAGATTTGTAGAAATTTATGACCTTAACTGTTGGAGCAAAGTGGAGTGATCAAAAATTATATTTTAAGAAGATAATTGAAAAAGAGAGCGATTAGAGGGAAATAGACCAATTTAAGAATACATAGTGTGAGTTTGAATGAGAAATAATAAGCTGGTGAAATCAAATAACATTTGAGGAATAGATAAGGGAACGGTAAATGACAAAGACATTTAGAAATGAGTTTGTAATCTACTAAAATATTCTTTTTCCTCCACCTTCACTTTGTGGCTTTATTTATCTACTTTGCATCATCAAAATCTGTATTCTTTCGACCCTCCTAATAGAATCTAAGCTGTGTGAGGCAGAATATGTAGCACATATCTTGTTTTTCTCACAGAAAATACCATGAGAAAATTTACACAATACATTCTTATTATAATTTAAAAGTTGAATTTTATTAAAATATATGGAATGGACAGTTTTGATTCTAGGTGATAGTGAGGGAAGAAAGGAGAAAGAGGTAATACCATATGCATGAACATAAGTTGGAAAAACAAGATTTTCTTGGGGAAAAAGTTTCAGTGGCTCTGAACTGGTTTGAGTTTAAGAGACTGGAACTACAAGTGATTGGCACTGTGAAATAAATAGACTCTTTCCTTGTTTGCTTACCAAGAGAACCTTAGATGAGAAAAGCATTCCATTAATGTATTATTATTCATACTCTTAAAGTTTTCACCAAAGGTAAAGTTTGAAAAGGCAATGGCAGAAACGTTTAGAGAAATCAAATGTTAGAAGGGAAAGTTAGAAAGAAAGAAAGAAAGTGGCATCTTAAAATAGATTAGAGAGGTGGAACCATTAAACTATAATGTTATATAACACAAGAGAGGAGAGTGAATGTCAAGAAGACTGAGTAAAGAGAGAAAGCCATTGGTGTGTTTACTGTGCAAATAGGACGAAGTTATTTGAGAGGCTTTGGTCTTCCCTGGTGGCTCAGTTGGTAAAGAATCTGCCTGTAATGCAGTAGACCTGGGTTTGATCCCTGGGTTGGGGAGATCCTCTGGAGAAGAGAATGGCTACCCATTCCAGTATTCTTGCCTGGATAATTCGATGAAAAAAGGAGCCTGGTGGGCTACAATCCATGGGGTCTCAAAGAGCTGGACAAGACTGAGCAACCAACACACATTTGAAAGGTAGAGATGGGAAGGACATGGGAGAGAGAGCATAGTTTTTGAGTCAGGACTTGGAGAAGTATAATAGCTCATGATCAAGCAACAGCATAGAGGTGTGTTACAGGGAAGCATATTTCTAATAAAACACAAGGTAGGCAAGAGGGATAAAAGGGAACTGACATGAATGGCTTCAGCAAAACTGGAGACAAGGTCATCTGATGAGAAAAACAAGTAAGAATGGGTTTTGATGATTTAGAAGTCTATAATCATTTTCTATGGCCATAGAAAGAGGTTAACAAAAATGATAACCAACAAAAAAGACTCATGTGAGATCTGTTTGTGGTGACCTATCATTAATAATACACTCTGAGATTTATTACTGATAGGTTAAATGATAGGTTAAAAATGAGGCCATTAGTTTGGGGGATTGAATTCTAGAAGTAGTGCTGCCTCTAAAACATAAAATACATAGGATATATAAATATTAGATGATTTATCTAAGATTTTACTTTTGGCTTTTCCAATTGTAAAGTGTTTTCTAAAGGCATCTGCTTGCATGCATTCCAAGTCACGTCCAACTATTTGTGACCCTTACGGACTGTCCACTAGGCTCCTCTGTCCGTGGGATTCTCCAGGCAAGAAAGCTGGAGTGGGTTGCCATACTCTCCTCCAGGGGTCTTCTCTATTCAGGGATCAAACTTGGAGACATGTCTCCTGCATTGACAGAAGGGTTCTTTACCACTAGCACCATCTGAGAAGCCCCGCTAAAGGTTCATTTCTTTTCTAAAAATGATTTTATGTTCTGATGAGTCCAAGATAAACTTCTTGTGAACCATAGTTAATCTTATTGAAAGAGAGTGCTTCAGGATTTTGAAAAAGAACAAATTACTGTAAAACTATGAATAGTCAAAACCATTACTATCTTATTATAACTTCTGAGGAAAATTTTTAGAACAATGCATTATTATTATCTACTGTGTTATGCATGACATTTTATACATATTAAATAGCATATACATGCATGTATATATATACATATATATTTACAATGAAATATATCAGAAAAACTAATGTATATTATAAGTTACAAAAGAGTACTTAGATCAAATTATTCAGAAGTAAGCTCACTAAGGATTGATTAAATTAATTGAAATAAACTAGTCCAATCATTTATTTTGACAACAAATGTATAACTAAGCATGCATTAATTAGTTTTGGTTTGGATATTTCATGGTCATGTAGATGTGTCTTCTATGTTCTCGGAACACACAAAATGAAAAAGAATTAACAGATCCAGTTAATGAAGCACTTTTTAAATTATGTAGTTCAGTATTATGGACTTACTTTTGTCCATCCCTTTGAACATTGCCCCACTTTGTCTTCATTGTAATGGCTAATCCTGGCAGGGCTTTTATATAAACTCCAAGTGTTACTGGTCTCCGCTTGCAGTTATTTAAGAGATGTGTGCATCTCAAAAAAAAAAAAAGTAGTTCTATAAACATATACTATTACTGTTCCTAGTTTACTAACACTTAGGTCAATGTGATTTTTTTAAACATAACGGTACACTTCACTCTCTGGAATGCCTTCCACCAACACCATAGAGAGACTTTTATCTCCCAGTGGTAGCAGTAAAGGAAAGTTATAGACTGACCAAACCTTTGAATAGAAGATAATGAGCTCCAGATTAATTACTATGTAAAACATCGTATACAAAAATATTCACGTTTTGATGTCTTAAGTTCCTTTACTGCATTAATGACTGCCCTTCTGCCTTCACCTATTCCCCTGTCTTTGGCTTTACTTCTCTGATCATTTTCTGCACAACTGTCTAATGTCTGTTATATATGGGTTTCATGGGCAGATTCAGGAACATTGTGTATTATTTTAGGTAGGAAACTGTATTCTTGTAAGTCAAATACCTAATTAAATATGTGTATGCAATCTCCTGAGGAAAAATCATTAAAAATAGGAGAGTTTGGAAATCATGAAAAGTTAGGGCAAAGCATGCCTGTGTGCTCAGTTATGTCCAACTCTTTGTGACCCTGTGGACTATAGCCCATAAGGCTCCTCTATTCATGGGATTTTTCCCAGTAAGTTGCCATTACCTCCTTCAGGGAATCGTCCTGACCCAGGAATCGAACCTGCATTTCCTGCATCTCCTGCATTGGCAGGTGGATTCTTTACCACTGAGCCATCTGGGAAGCCCAGAGCAAGGAACATGCCTGTGTATTAGGTCACTTAGCTTGAGTGTAGTAAATAACTACAGCTTTATGACAACTTAAGCAACATTTTTTTTTTTTTAATGGCAATGTTGCTAGGAAAGGCTTTAAAGAAAACAATTTTAATGATTTCACTAATAATGCACCTTTTCTAAAAGTAACTAAGCAACACTCTAAAATATTCTATGAGTCGTTCTAAAGGCATTTTCTTTTGTTCAAAATACGCATTGAAACATTTTAGCTTCTCTTTTCCTATAGAAGGATTTTAAGAAATAGTTTATGGTGTTTCCAGTTGGCTCTTTTGCCTCAATTTTTAAAACAAAATTTTCCTCAACATCATTAAAATGGCTATTTTATTAGTAGCATTTGCTCAGGCAAATTAGTTGGTTATGCTAGCAGTTGTGCTTAGTTTTATCAAGTCAAAAAGATGTCATCAGCCAAAATTTAAGACTGGAGTCAGTCAAACTGCCATCTCAAAGCTTGTCTTTACCATCTGGTTTGATGCTGTCTTGACATAATATCTTTTTGATGGATGTAACAAAAACTTGCCATCAGCAAAGGCGGCATTCCTCAACATCTGCAGCTTCATTAGAAGCAACAACAGGATTCTGCTGGGGTAGCTGTGACACCTACGTCAGCAAGTGCTTAGTCTGAGTGAACTGGATGGCAAGCTACTTCTTCCCATGGCAATTGCCCCTTTAGGCAAAGATTCGCATTCTTACTCAGATACCTGCATTGCATCCTGAGGTTTCAAACCCCTGTGTCATCCCGGAAATGGATGTAGTTATTTCTCATCTGTAGGCATTTATTCTTTAGCTTTATCTTAACGGTGTGAAGGGCAGCAGTTTTCCATGTCAATTGATGTAGTGGATTTTGACCAACCTCTTCCACCTGTTGCCTCTCAACCAGTTTGGAATATGAGGTACGTTACACACATGGGAATGTGAGATACATCCCACTTAAACCAGAGCAAGAGTGTTGAGAATTCTAGTCAGAACACAGCTCTTTCTTAAATTATCCTTAAAATATCTGTTCTTAAGCTCTGTCATTATCTTATTATATTCTCTGCGGATCAGTGATCTAATTGCTTCTAGTGTGTGTGCGTGCTAAGTCACTCCAGTCACATCTGACTCTTTGCAACCCCATGGACTATAGCCCACAAGACTCCTCTGTCCATGGAATTATCCAGACAAGAATACTGGAGTGGGTTACCATGACCTCCTCCAGGATTTCTTCCCAACGCAGGGATTGAACTTGTGTCTCTATGTCTCCTGCTTTGCAAGTCTATTCTTTACCACTGAGCCACCAGGGAAGCACAATAGCTTCTAGATATGCCATCAATTGAGCTTTCCAGGTGGCTCTAGTGGTAAAGAACCTACCTGCCAATGCAGGAGACATGAGAGACTCAGGTTTGATCCCTGGGTTGGGAAGATCCCCTGGAGGAAGGCACTACAACCCACTCCAGTATTTTTGCCTGGTGAATATCCATGGACAGAGGAGCTTGGCGACCTACAGTCTATAGAGTCACAAAGAGTCAGACATGACTGAAGTGACTGAACACACGCACGTGCTATGAAATGCCCTCTGGTTGTATATTTCACACTTTGTGTTTTAAGTCAATTTTTTCTTGGTGTCCAACTGAAATATCCAGTTGAACATCCTGTTACCCATACAGATGTTAAAGGGATTGTAGGCAGATTTAGTTTTTATATAAATATTTTCCCTCTAAATAGATAAAAAAATATTAAAAATAAATAAAACCATCTTTAAGAGGACTACATTATGTACAAATCCTATAGATTGTATCCATGAAATGAATACCATTTAGCAAAGAAAACCCCTCAAGAGATTATCTTCAACATTGTGGTTTGCTTAAAAAAAAAAATTCTTAGAGCTTTCATTTAAGAGTTACTTTTAAAACATAGTTATATACAGCACAAGAAAACCAGCTCCTTTTATAAAACTATCCTGCTTTCAGAACAACAACAAAGGTAGTGTACAGCTTACATTTAAACATTGTTTTACTCCAAATATGTTTTCTTCTTTTCCAAAGAAAATTTATCCCAATAGGTATGATAGTTTAGTTGCTAAGTCATGTCTGACTCTTTGGGACCCCATGGACTGTAGTTCTCTGTCCGTGGGCTTTCCAGGCAAGAATACTGGAGTGGATTGCCTGGGTCTCCTGCATTGAAGGAGGACTCTACTGGCTGAGCCACCATTGTCAATAATGAAAATATTTGAAAGGATATAGTATAACCTCTGAAGGCAATTCTAGAAAAAGTATTTTAAAATGCATCAAATTTAAGGCAAAGTGAGTATTTTGAAAGTGCAAGAGTCATCTGGATGTGTTGATTGGATAATGTTCATTTAATAAGTTATTGATTCATTTTCTATTTATGGAGAACTGTGTGCTTTCTGGACATGGACACAGTCAAATGGAAAGTAAAAATAAAGTGACAAATTCATTCTATTGAAAAGACTGATAGTCTTTATGAAAAAACTTTTTTTATTTTCTAAGGCACAATAGAAAGCATGACTGATAAAGAGAGATGGCTAAACAGAAAATACTGAAATAATATTGTACTATATTTTCTAATATTTTTGTTGTTATTAATTTCCCAGCTATTATTGTAATAGAGAAGTGCTTTTTTTTCATAAAATTCTTGAATTCAAAAGTGAGTACCAAATTATCATTTATCCATATTGAAGTTTTAACTAGTCCTTCAGTTTTACTTTCCCTGATAGAGATTACATGGTTAAAAATATACTGTCCAGAAGGTGAATAATCATATAATTATATTAGAAATAAAAAGTCCATCTATGTTATATTTACTGAATTTTAGTTTCTTTTCATATCATTTTTATATTATTTATTATGCAATTTTCACTAATGCTATTCATTAGCTTTCAGTTAGGAATTTGCTAATTTATATTATAATAAAATTTTAATGCCTATTAATGAAAGTGAAGGTAAAGACCTAAAATTTTACTGTTTAGTCTTTTTAGAGGTTCATTGAAATTCTTAATCACATTCCTTAGGTTTAATATTCTTATTTTGTACCATATTTTCACTTGATGTTTCTTTTCTTTAACTAAATCCATCCATATCTAATTTCATGCATTTTTAGTCACAGCTGAGCTCCCATGCCTGCGTATTAAGAAGGCTGAATTATGGTTGTTATTTTTTAAATTGCCCTTGAAACCTCAATCACATCCAAAATTAATTCAAAATTTTAAAAAGTGAGTTTTGTGAATGTGAATAAGTTTGTGTTTAAATACTAGCATATACCTTTCTTTATTTATTTCAACCACAGTGTGGCCAAAGTGGTGTCCCCACATTTAAAGATTAAAGCTCTGTATATAAACAATTCAGAACATTTTCTTGTTTTTTTTTTATGAGTATAGTTAGACTCACATATTTATCTAAGCAATCCATATTATTCTTTAATTTCATTGGCATTGTCAAGAACAATTCTCCTCTCTAGCTTTTAAAGTGAACTTTTTTCTATTCATTTTGAATGAGTCTATTTGTAATAATTTTTTTTAGTTTTTATTTTTACTTTATTTTACTTTACAATACTGTATTCGTTTTGCCATACATTGACATGAATCCACCATGGGTGTACATGTGTTCCCAAACATGAACCCCCCTCCCACCTCCCCTCCCCATAACATCTCTCTGGGTCATCCCCATGCACCAGCCCCAATATACTGGCTTCCCTGGTGGCTCAGAGGTTAAAGCGTCTGCCTCCAATGCCAGTAACCCAGGTTCCATCCCTGGGTTAGGAAGATCCCCTGGAGAAGGAAATGGCAACCCACTCCAGTATTCTTGCCTGGAGAATCCCATGGACAGAGGAGCTTGGTAGGCTACAGTCCACGGAGTCACAAAGAGTCGGACACGACTGAGTGACTTCACTTTCACTTTTCAAAATAAAGTCCATACACCATGATACAGAATTTTATGTACTTTGTTAAATGAATTAGAGGAAAAATATATTTTCAGTTAAAGAGTAGTAGTAGTCTTAGTAGCTTAGTCATGTCTGACTCTTTACGACCCAGTGGACTGTAGCCCACCAGATTCTTCTGTCTATGAAATTCTCTAGGCAAGAATACTGGAGTGGGTTGCCATTCCCTTCTCCAGGGCAGCTTCCCAACCAAGGGACTGAACCCAGGTCTCCTACCTTGGCTAGCAGATTTTCTACCCTCTGATCCACCAACTGTAGGGTTTTCAGTTAACTAGTTCTTCCTAATTTTAACAAAATTGACTGATTAAATAGGAACACACATACACAGACACACGTCCGAAAATATTTTTTTGTAACAACACTTTTGAAACCTTACTTGAGTAAGGTTGTTGGAGTGCTTGTTTATTTTTAATACTATTACTACTTATACTTCAGTAATTCATTCAAAAATGTGGATATTCCTTTTAAAAAATGGTTGAAAGTTTCATAGATTATATAGATTATCTGTGATCAAATAAAGTTTAAGATTGGACCTATTTAGAAAGAAACCTAGATCACTGGTATAAAAAGCTTGGCATAGTCTACTGTTCTTGAGTGATTGTGTCTGTGGAGAAAGAGAGATCTGGAATGGAGCTCCTGTTTCAGAGCTTACTGAACAAAATTAAAGCTTAAACATTAGCAAGCAGAAATAAAATGGAATAAGATCTGTAGCTACCTAGGTATTAAATGCTAAGTCAGGAACTTATTTTAAAAATAATAGTTTAGTTCTTCAGCCATGTCTGACTTTTTGTAATCCCATGGTCTGGAGCACACCAGACTTCCCTGTCCATCACCAACTCCTGGAGCTTGCTCAAACTCATGTCCATTGTGTCAGTGGTGCCATCGGCCATCTCATCCTCTGCTGTCCCCTTCTCTTCCTGCCTTCAATCTTTCCCAAGATCAGAGTCTTTTTCAGTGAGTCAGTTCTTTGCATCAGGTGGCCAAAGTATTGAAGCTTCAGCTTCAGCACCAGTCCTTCCAATGAATATTCAGGACTGGTTTCCTTTAGAATGGACTGGTTGGATTTCCTTGTAGTCAAAGGGACTCTCAAGAGTCTTCTCCAACACCACAGTTCAAAAGCATCAGTTCTTTGGGGCTCAGCTTTCTTTATGGTCCAAATCTAACATACATACATTAGTACTGGAAAAACCATAGCTTTGACTAGATGGACCTTTGTCAGCAAAGTGATATCTCTGCTTTTTAATGTGCTGTCTAGGTTGGTCATACCTTTTCTTCCAAGGAGACGAGTGTCTTTTAATTTCATGGCTGCAGTCACCATCTACAGTGATTTTGGAGCCCAAGAAAATAACATGTCTGAATGTTTCCACTGTTTCCCCATCTATTTGCCATGAAGTGATGGGACTGGATGTCATGACCTTAGTTTTTTGAATGTTGAGTTTTAAGCCAGCTTTTTGGAGGTCATGATATGCCAAACAACAGGGAGAAATCACGGCTCTGCCCATCAACAGAAAATTTGATTAAAGATTTACTGAACTTGGCCCCGCCCATCATAACAAGACCCAGTTTCCCCCATGGTCAGTTTCTCCCAGCAGAGAGCTTCCATAAGCCTCTGAAAACCATAGTCACAGAAAACTAAGGAAACTGATCACATGGATCACAGCCTTGTCTAACTCACTGAAACTATGAGCCATGCCATGTAGAGCCAACCAAGATGGATGGGTCATGTGGAGAGTTCTGACAAAACATGGTCCCCTGGAGAAGGGAATGGCAAATCACTTCAGTATTCTGGCCTTGAGAACTCCATGAACAGTATGAAAACAGAAAAAAATAATAGGTATATACCAAATATAAAATTTGGACTAAGGAAAAATAAAAGTTAATTATCAGTTTTATTGAGACAGTATCTAAAAGACAACCTCCAAATCTATGCTTTTCTAACTTGAAATGGTTATTGAATGCTAGGAATTAATCAGAGATATAGCCACATGTGACCTATTTCTACTTGAAGGTACAGGCAGAAGATTCTAATAGAGACTTGTATCAAAACAAAGAAAGAATTCTTGACAAAAGTAATTTTAATTAAATACAAAAGAGTTATGGCTAGAACACATGCGGGTTGTCTCTGCCACTGCCTTTGATAGACAGTGTTAAATAAAGCATGTAGTTATTGACCTTCCTTCATGGACGAAACCCTGGGCTGGTTAATGGTGGATACCTACTCATTTTCCTTGTAAACTGTCCTGTAATTGGTTTGAATTTAGCCTCTAACTGCTTAAAATATTCTTTCTGCACCCAGTGGATTTAATTTTGTTCAGGTGATATAGGGGGAATTGAACAGATTGCCAACTCTCTCTTTCTCATGCACACACACCCCACACACACACACACACAGACAAACCACAAGTTTCTTACCATCCTCTTAAATTTAAGGTTAAATTTAGCTTTATTTAGGAATCACTTAACAGATACCTAAAATCATCATTTTTTTGAATTTAATTCAAAGGGTGTTTCTTGAAACTCAACTATATCTTATTATGCATATAATTCTGAGTTTTTTTTCCCCCTTCTTTTGGTATTTCTACTGGATTTTTGTTGTTGTTGTTTTCCATTACATATACTCATTTGCATAAGTATTTTTTGGTGTTCCTTTTAAACTTTGGATTGTTTAACCTGTTGGTGTTGGTTTAATTGCTAAGTCGTGTCTGACTGTTGTGACCACATGGACTGTAGCTGACAGGTTCCTCTGTCCATGGGGTTTTGTCGTGCATCTATTTTGCTTCATCCTACAGTACTTAAAGTTTATTTTGGTGTATCTCTAAATCACTGCCTTAAGTAATACCAACAACTAATTACAGAAAAGCAATTTCAGCAAAATTGTGTCCACTGTTAAAACTCACAGCAAGTGGCTTTAGTAGGCAAGTTGCAAGGCTGCCTTAAATGTTGGGATAGATGTTTAATTTCCCTAATCTCACTTTTCTCATTTGTGATGGCTATCCCAAAACCTATATCACAGGGACATGAAGAGATTTAAATAACATTATGTTCTTAAAATGCTTAGCATAGGATTCGCACAATAATAAGTTCTAAGTTGAGTAGTTTTAAGAAAAGTAGCTAAGAATATACATAGCAATATCAATCTGAGCCTTCCTGTAATGGATCCTTATGTTAATGGTAATTAGCCCATTATTTAAACTTACCTGCATGAAGATTGGACTTCCCTGGTGGCTCAGAGGTTAAAGTGTCTGCCTGGAATGCAGGAGACCCAGGTTTGATCCCTGGGTTGGGAAGATCCCCTGGAGAAGGAAATGACAACCCGCTCCAGTACTCTTGCTTGGAGAATCCCATGGAGGGAAGAGCCTGGTAGGCTATAGTCCATGGGGTCACAAAGAGTTGGACACAACTGAGTGAATTAGATTTAGTACATTTTCATGATCAATCTGAATATTTCTTTCAGTTATCCTATAACTTCATGTGTAGTTAATACCTTTAGAATTAATAAAAAATGTATTTTCTAAATTTGGGAGGGATGCTTCTTCAGCAATACTATATTTTTTATAATAACCTGATGTTTCATAACTAATTGCTTACCACTTCAATAGTGTACTCTATCCATTCCTTCAAATATATATCAGATGCTTTTCTCTCAGTACCTGTGCTAGGTGTAGAGAAACACTTGACACTGTAACTCAACAGCCATCATGAAGAGTACAAAAAGTAACCAAATAATCATTAAATAGGATACATACTTTAAAATTGCAAAGGTTGGCTACAGTATACTATGAGAACATGTGAAGTGAAGTGAAAGTCACTCAGTCATGTCCGACTCTTTGCAACCCCACAGACTGTACAGTCCATGGGATTCTCCAGGCCAGAATACTGGAGTGGGTAGCCTATTCCCTCTCCAGGGGATCTTCCTGACCCAGGAATCGAACCAGTGTCTCCTGCATTGCTGGCGGATTCTTTACCAACTGAGCTATCAGGGAAGTCCTTCTATGAGAACATAGAATGATTTAAAAATCTACTGGCTCAAACTGATTCCTTATTATGGCTGAGTAGCTTTCCATTGGAGCTTAGGTGAGTTTCCCGGTTGTGCTAGTGGTAAAGAACCAGCCTGCCAATGCAGGCGATATGACACACAGATTCAATCCCTGGGTCTAGAAGAGGCCCTGGAGGAAGGTGTGGCAACCCACTCCAGTATTCTTACCTAGAGAATCCCACGGAGAGAGGAGTCTGGCAGGCTACAGTCCCTAGGGTCACAGAGTCAGACACCACAGAAGCGATTTAGCATGCATGCACACAATATGCCTTTAACATTTAAGCTAGTAACTTTTAACATAATTATATGTTCTCATAGAACACTGTAGCCAACATTTGCAATTTTTAGGTATATATTCTATTTAATGACTATTTGGTTGCTTTTTGTACTCTTCATGACTCTTGTTGAGTGGTGGTGTCTAGTATCTCTACACCTAGTACAGGTATTGAAAGGAAGGCACCTAACGTATAACTGAAATGACTGATTGGACAGAAGAGCCTGGCAGGCTATAGTCCATGGGGTCACAAAGAGTCGGATGTAACTGAATGACTAACACACAGGCATGCACTCACACACACTTTCTATAAATAGCTTCTAGTACCTAATGTACATCAGGCACTATTCTAAGTAGAAGGGGATAAAATGATGAACATAACAAAGCGAAATTTTCCATCTTTGTGTAGTTTATCTCATAACAAAAGGAGCTAGGAACTGAACTAATACATCAGTAAAAAATAAGAAATATGTAATATACTATACAGCATAGTTATTAAGTGCTATAGATGAAAATAAAGCAGGAGGAACATCTGTGTTATCTTGGAATGGCATTATAAAGAGAATAAACAAGGGAAGTCCCTTTGAAAAAGTGATGTTTGAGCAAAGATTGAAAGGAAGTGAAAGTATGAGGCACACAGATATGCAAGGGAAGTATCATAGAATTAGAGAAAATGGCAAGTTCAAGCATCTGGGTTAGATATGGCTCTTCTAATTAAAATATACCTCAGGTTAATGATTTATATAATCATTGATGTAATTACCTTATACATATTAAATTCATGATTATTGTAATTAAGTAAACTTGATTAGCCAATAGATGGAGAAATAATTCAAGTTGTTTCTCTCTCCTCCTTGTGGCTTGACTGATATTTTTTTCCCTACTATTTAGAAGCAAAGAATCCATTTTGTATATATATATATATATATATATATATATATATATATATATATGGTAACAGCAATACAGACATTATATAAACATCATTCTTAAAATGTTTTGATGAGATTTGTATCATTTCCCAGTAAGGTTTAGACATTTTGGAAAAGGTACTGGTTGAAAGTGAAATGATGGTACTATTTTATTTATTTATTTATTTATTTATTTATTTATTTATTTTAACTGGAGGCTGATTACTTTACAGTATTATGGTGATTTTTGAAATACATCACCATGAATCAGTCATGGGTGTACATGTGTCCTCCCATCCCAAACACCCCTTCCCTCCTCCCTCCCCATCGCATCCCTCTGGGTTACCCCAGTGCATTGGCTCTGAGTGCCCTATTTCATGCACTGAACTTGCACTTGTCATCTAGTTCACATATGGTTTCAATGCTATTCTCTCAAATCATCCCACCCTTGCCTTATCAAACAGAGTCCAAAAGTCTGTTCTTTACATATGTGTCTCTTTTGTTGTCTTGCATATAGGGTCATTGTTACCATCTTTCTAAATTCCATATATATGCATTAATATACAGTATTTGTGTTTTTCTTTCTGACTTACTTCACTCTGCATAATAGGCTCCAGTTTCATCCACCTCATTAGGACTGACTCAAATGCATTCTTTTTAATAGCTGAGTCCATTGTGTATGTGTACCACAACTTTCTTACCATTCGTCTGCTAATGGACATCTAGGTTGTTTCCATGCACTAGTTATTGTAAACAGTGCTGCAATGAACATTGGGGTACACCTGTCCCTTTCAATTCTGGTTTCCTTGGTGTGTATGCCCAGCAGTGAGATTGCTGGTTCATATGGCAGTTCCAATTTTTGAAGGAATTTCCACACTGTTCTCTATAGTTGCTGTACAGGTTTGCATTCCTATCAACAGTGTAAGAGGTTTCCCTTTTTTCCACACCCTCTCCAGCATTTACTGTTTGTAGACTTTTTGATGACAGCCATTCTGACAGGTGTGAGATGGTACCTCATTGTGGATTTTATTTGCATTTCACTGATAATGAGTGATGTTGAGCATCTTTTCATGTGTTTGTTAGCCATCTGTATGTCTCCTTTGGAGAAATCTCTGCTTAGTTCTTTGGCCCATTTTTTGATTGGGTCATTTATTTTTCTGGTATTGAACTGCATGAGCTGCTTATATATTTTGGAGAGTAATACTTTGTCAGTTGTTTCATTTGCTATTATTTTCTCCCATTCTGAAGGCTGTCTTTTCACCTTGCTTATAGTTTTCTTTGTTGTGCAAAAGATTTTAGGTTTAATTAGGTCCCATTTGTTTATTTTTACTTTTATTTCCATTATTCTGGGAGGTGGGTCACAGAGGATCTTGCTGTGATTTATGTCAGAGAGTGTTCTATGTTTTAATCTAGGAGTTTTTATAGTTTCTGGTCTTACATTTAGATCTTTAATCCATTTTGAGTTTATTTTTGTGTATGATGTTAGAAAGTGTTCTAGTTTCATTCTTTTATAGGTGGTTGACCAGTTTTCCTAGCACCACTTGTTAAAGAGATTATCTTTTCTCCATTGTATATTTTTGCCTCCTTTGTCAAAGATAAGGTGTCCAATAGGTGTGTGGTTTGATCTCTGGGCTTTCTATTTTGTTCCATTGATCTATATTTCTGTCTTTGTGCCAGTTCCATACTGTCTTGATGACTATAGCTTTGTAGTATAGTCTGAAATCAGGCTGGTCGATTCCTCCAGTTCCTTTCTTCTTTCTCAAGATTGCTCTGGCTCTTCGAGGTTTTTTTTGTGTTTTCATACAAATTGTGAAATTATTTGTTCTAGTTCTGTGAAAATTACTGCTGGTAGCTTGATAGGGATTGCACTGAATCTATATGTTGCTTTGGGTAGTATATTCGTTTTCACTATATTGATTCTTCCAATCCATGAACATGGTATATTTCTCCATCTATTTGTGTCATCTTTGATTTCTTTCATCAGTGTTTTATACTTTTATATATACAGGTCTTTTGTTTCTTTAGGTAAATTTATTCCTATGTATTTTATTCTTTTCATTGCAATGGTGAATGGGATTGTTTCCTTAATTTCTCTGTTTTTTCATTGTCAGTATATAGAAATGCAAGGAATTTCTGTGTATTAATTTTATATCCTACAACTTTACTATATTTATTGATTAGCTCTAGTAATTTTCTGGTGGTGTCTTTAGGGTTTTCTATGTAGAGAATCATGTCATCTGCAAACAGTGAGAGTTTTATTTCTTCATTTCCAATCGGTATTACTTTTATTTCTTTTTCTTCTCTGATGCTGTGGCTAAAACTTCCAAACTTATGTTGAATAGTAGTGGTGGACACCCTTGTCTTGTTCCTGACTTTAGAGGAAATGTTTTCAATTTTTTTCCATTGAGGATAATGTTTGCTGTGGGTTTATCATAGATGACTTTTATTATGTTGAGGCATGTGCCTTCTATGCCTGCTTTTCAGAGGTTCTTTTTTTTATCATAAATGGGTATTGAATTTTGTCAAAGGCTTTCTCTGCATCTGTTGAAATAATCATGTTTTTTATCTTTCAATTTGTTGATGTGGTGTATCACATTGATTGATTTGCAAGTACTGAAGAATCCTTGCATCCATGGGATAAAGCCCAGTTGGTCATGATATGTGATCTATTGGATTCTGTTTGCTAGAATTTTGTTGAGGATTTTTGCATCTATATTCATCAGTGATATTGGCCTGTAGTATTCTTTTTTTGTGGCATCTTGGTCTGGTTTTATTAGGGTGATGGTGGCCTCATAGAATGAGTTTGGGAGTTTACCTTCCTCTGCAATTTTCTAAAGAGTTTGGGTAGGATAGGTGTTAGCTTTTCTCTAAATTTTTGGTAGAATTCACTTGTGAAGTCATTTGGTCCTAGGCTTTTGTTTGTTGGTAGAATTTTGATTACACTTTCCTGGCTTGTGATGGACCTGTTAAGGTTTTCTATTTCTTCCTGGTACAGTTTTGGAAGGTTATACTCTTCTAAGAATGTGGCCATTTCTTCCAAGTTGTCCATTTTATTGGCATATAGTTGCTGATAGTAATTTCTTATGATCCTTTTTATTTTTGTGTTGTCTGTTGTGATTTCTCCATTTTCATTTCTAATTTTACTGATTTGATTCTTCTCCCTTGTTTTCTTGATGAGTCTGGCTAATGGTTTGTCTATTTTATTTATTTTCTCAAGGAACCAGCTTTTAGTTTTGTTGATTTTTGCTATGGTCTTCTTTGTTTCTTTGTCACTTGTTCCTATTCTGATTTTTATGATTCCTTTCCTTCTATTAATTTTTCAGGTTTTCATTTATTCTTTCTCTGGTTGCTTTAGGTGTAAAGTTAGGTTATTTATTTGATGTTTCTCTTGTTTCTTGAGGTAAGCTTGTAATGCTATGAATCTTCCCCTTAGCACTGCTTTTACTGAATCCCATAGGTTTTGGGTTGTTGTATTTTCATTTTCATTTGTTTCTATGCATATTTTGATTTCCTTTTTTATTTCTTCCATGATCTGTTGGTTATTCAGAAGCATGTTGTTTAGCCTCCATATGTTTGTATTTTTAATAGTTTTTTATCCTATAGTTGACATCTAATCTTACCTCATTGTGTTCAGAAAAGATGCCTGAAATGATTTCAATTTTTTTGAATTTATCAAGGCTAGATTTATGGCCCAGGATGTGATCTATCCTGGAGTATATTCCAAGTGCACTTGAGAAAAAAGGTGAAATTCATTGTTTTGGGGTGAAATTCCCTGTAGATATCAATTAGTTCTAACTGGTCCATTGTATTAGAAAATGATGGTTCTTTTAAGAGTTTCAAATGTTGATGATTTTTTTTCTCACACCTATTTATACTTCAGAGTTTCAATTAGAGAGGAGCTAGAGACCTAGCAAAAGTGTAATTAATTTTAATCCTAAAGGAAAGGGAATTATTTCCTCTGACTTCCTGTCATACATCCCCTCATCAGTTTAGGTTATACCTCATCTGTCATTTGTCATGACATTTATCCCACCATTTCATAATTCTTAGTTTACTTTTCCAGCATTTATGAGATATTAAGCTTTGCAACCACAGTGCCTGGTATGGTCTTTTTTACTAAGCTGGTACTCAACACATATTGGAATGAAAGAACAAGTGAGTGAATGGGTAAGTGAGTGAATGGGTAAACAAGTGAATGTTTCCATGGTCCTATAAATTATAAATTAATTCCAAAGGTAAAGGAATAGATATCAGAATTTAATAGGTATATGCTGCAGTCCTAGAAGAAAGTTGTTCTGTTTCTCCATTGTTTGATCATATAAGTTTGCAGCAAGAATAAAATCCTGATATCTTTAGAGAGTTTTATTGCTAATCAAAGTGACTTTATGTCTGTTCTCATTCATTCCTCCTTAACATTTCTGTGAAATTGTTAAGGAAGCATTTTATTCGATATGGCCAAGAAATTGTGGTTCAGGTTCTTCCATTGACCAAATGAAGATGGTTCCTAATTTTATTTAAATTTGACCAAGTGATAGTAAAATCTATTGCTGGTTGCTATTATTTATGAGAGAATAAAATATTTGACCATGAAATTTCATGATATCTCATTTAAAGAATAAAATGCAATGGCCAGAAGAATCATCAGCAGGAATTCTAAACAGGGTAGAATGAACTATCAAATTCTGACTCATCTTCCTCTAAAGGATAACTTTACCAAATAACTTTAAACTTGCTGCCCATCATATTATGCTCAGCCATAATTCTCTGTCTTATTCCTCTGCTAACTCTCAATAATGTTAAGAAGAGCAGTTCTCTCTGTTTTGTCTTTCCCTTCAAATAACCTGTTTTAAAAGATTACAGATGCTTTGAGATAAAGCTGCCAGGATTATTCCAAGGACTGTCAGGTTTGCTAACAACCAAATGCTTTCAGATCACTGCATTTGCCTCAGATCCACCTTTGATATGAACCACATATGGCTTCAGTCCTGTTTTCCTGAATTAACTCTAATTTCCTAGTGACCAAGGTCAGATGAGTCCAGATAGGGCTCAGCTGTTCTTACCTAGCACATATGTTCCAGTGTTGTTGGTAATTTATTTACTGTAATAAAAAATTAAAATGCAAATCTCAGCCAGATTCTCCTTTACCAAGGTCTCCCTTGGTATGGGCTTTTTCAAATCACGTATTAGGAATGAATACATACTGACTTTTCCATTACAATATGAAAAATGTTATTATAGCATTTTTATCAAATATTTAAGTTAATATTAGAAATAAAATTGGTAATGTGAAATTTATTGAAAAGGAATACTTTGAGTAAGTGCCAATGACACCAACTTTACTTTGGTAATTTTGAAAAATCATCAGAAATTACTGCTTCTTCTTCTAGTACTTCACCATATCCATTCATAAATTAGAGTTCAACTAATTCTGCTAAGGAGATAAATTATTGTTTCATGAATGTTTTATATTTTAAAATAAAAATAAATGGGTTCTTAACATAAATGAAGTATATCTTTAAAGTTACTTCAAGATGTTTTAGGTGCTATGCTACTAGATAAAAGGGCTTCCCTGGTGGCTCTGAGGGTAAAGAATCTGCCTGCAATACGAGACCCAGATTCGATCCCTGGATCAGGAAGATCCCCTGGTGAAGGAACTGGCAGCCCACTCCAGTATTCTTGCCTGGAGAACCCCATGGACAGAGGAGCCTGGCAGGCTGCAGTCCATGTTGTCACAAAGAGTTGGACAAAAAGCCCTGAACAACAACTACTTGATAAACTTTTTTAAATAATTTGAGTTGTAGCCAAAACTTCAAATATTATGTTTTAAAAAACATTACAAAATGGTACTGGATTTTCTTTGTATTATTGATGCTTTGTGGTCATAATAGCTCAAACTAGATTAATATTAAAGATTTCTTCTCTTATTCAATAAAATAAGCTTTCCTCTAGAACAGGCATAAAAAGTTAATTTAAATTCTTGTTTCCAGAGGTTTCATAAACATTTTCTTACCATTTTTAAGGTATCAAATAGGTTTATAGGTCCATAGACACAAAATGATTTCTGAATTTTATTTTTTCTGGTTTTGCATTTACTTAAAAATGAATTGGAATATAATTGCTTTACAATGTTGTGTTAGTTTCTGCTGTATTATGAAATAAATCAGCCATATTCCCTCCCTCTTGAACCTTCTTTCCATCCCTACATCCTACCCCTCAGTGTCATCACAGAGCACCCAGCTGAGCTCCCTGTGCTTTATTTGAATTTTAGTTTGTATTTGACATTGAGCAAAGGGAGTGGGGAGAATAATTCACTTGCATACTAAACAATTTAAGTCAAAGATTTTTTTTAAAGATGGCTTTGAATTCGTAAAATATGTTGTTCACAACAAAAGTTCTATGCCAGTGGTACAAGAATAACCGTTACTTGATTAGCTTTCATAATGTTTTAGATGGGATAGAAACAAAATTTCAAAGCACTGGAGAAGGAAATGGCAGCCTGCTCCAATAATCTTGCCTAGAAAATTCCATGGACAGAGGAGCCTGGTGGGCTATAGTTCATGGTATCACCAACAGTCAGACACTACTGAGTTGACTAAACAACAACAACATTCTTACACTAATATCTAAATGTTCTAAATGTCTCTCTAGAACGCTCAGGAAAAATGTTGCCTAAAGCCCATTAGTTATTGGAGATCTGCAAAGAGCCAGATACTTTCAGGTTGCATAGTTTATCTTGAGTTCTGTCAGAAACTAAAGTTATATATGTTTACATTTGGAATCATCATCTATATATTTAAAAGCTTTTAAGTATACTGAATGTTATTTTTAAAGCACAACATCTTTTGGCATCTGTGAATTTTTAAAAAGTCTTGTATTTCTTATGCTTAACAAGATTTTTTTTAATCCGTTTGTTTACATTTCATAGCCTCTGAAAACTGCTATTATAAAGAGACAGTGCCTTATGAATTCATTTTATTGGTTTTATGTTGATATAGCAAAAACCAAGTCAACTTACAAGCCTCAACATTTTGATAAAATAAACACGCTAAACATTGACATCCTAAATCTGCCCAGTATAGAAGGAAAAGTGTCCTTAATATGGGACACACACACATATACACACATCCCAAAAGAAAGAAATTTATTCTGGTGTTTAGAGTGGCAGTGTAGTTGTGTGAGAAAATCAGAATATTTTATTTTGAATATTTTAAATATATTTCCCTGATGGCGCAGACAGTGAAGAATCTACCTGTAATGAAGGAGACCCAGATTCAGTCCCTGGCTTGGGAAGATCCCCTGGAGATGGAAATGGCTATCCACTCCAGTATTCTTGCCTGGAGAGTTCCATAGACTGAGGAGCCTGGTGGGCTATCATCCATGGAGTCACAGAGTTTCCTTTACATTGCTTTGATTTTACTATTTGTTTCAATCAATATCTATGAGACTTGATTTATCTACCTGACTTTATATTACTGTGTACAACATAACTATAATGATAATACTTGGGAATATTTTTCATCATTGCTAAAGACATTATTGTCTCATTATGAAATTAAAATCCTTCTTTAAAATTATGATGTCATAAATCCTATCAGCAAGTTTCTCTTTAAAATCTGTCTTCACTACTATTTTTTTTTAATCAAGTAGCCTTAGTATACTCACCTGTGAAGTAAAGGAGTGAAACAAGATGTTCTTATGTTTAATTTTTTTTCACTAATTCATTTTTTGACTTGACTATACTCTATCTGAATAACTTCTCTTCTATATCTAATTTGCCATTACCTTAATTCTTGCCTTATGGAAAATTTATAATATTTCATGCTTAGTTTATTACCTGGCTTTCATTTTTCATGTTTCTCTTAAATAATACATTATTCTAGACTGTCCTTCGTAACAAATTTGGCATCAGTGGTGCCAACCTATATTCCAATTCCTTAGTCTTTTCTGGTGCTCTGTGTAGGTCCTCACTTCTCTATGTCACTGTTGCTGAAGAACCTTCAAAGACTGTTTACATTTGGTTCAGCAGCTTATTCTCCATCTCTGATTTTATCTTGTCCCTTGGCAATGATCACCAGCTACTTTATGGAATGAAGCTAACATTAGTCTAAGAGGAGATTGAGAGGACATAATATACAGATCAATCTTTTAACATGCCCCATCTTCTACCTATGAGCTTTAGTTCACATGGCAACTTGATATTTCCTTATTTCTAAATAAGTGAACATAAACTTTCAGACAATACATAAATATTTATTACTTTTGTTTTTAGTTACCTGCTTACTGACCTTAAATGAGTTCTTCTTCTTAATATTTAACTTGTAAAGCTTTCATATACTATTTTTAATCTTAGAGATCCTATGGTCTTTTCTACTTTGAAAGTATTCAACAATTTCTATTTTGCTAGAAATAAAACTAGCTGAGTCTCCTTATTTCCTCCTTATGCATTAGATCTTAGAGTATTAGCACAATTCCATATGTATTTAATATATGTATTTTGAAATTAGAGGTCAAGTCAGTTGCACTGTTTTAAAATCCTCTTTTATTCTACATTTCACTTGAGGATTCCATTTTTTATATCAGATTTTTAATATGTATCTGATCTTTGAATGTGTTTTCTTTCAACAAAGTCTATTTAGAATTTTTCTTTGAATTTATGTAATATCTTTTACCTTGCTAAGAATATTAATGTCATTTTATTTGTTTTATTCTGTATCATTTATGTTAGAGACTCACTGCAAACCACAAGTGCTTAGTTAAGGATGAAAAACTATGAGCTTCACTTTAGGGTGATGTAGTGGTTCATTTTTTTTGTAAATCCATGATATGTGCCTTTAGCTGTAGTTGTTATAGTACAATAATTAAGACTATGAACTGGTAGCCTATTTACCCATGTTTCCCTCCTACTTTTGCCAGGAAGAAGCCACATGAGTTTAGGTGAACTATTAACTGCTCTATGTTTTCATTTTCTAATTTTAGAATGGGGACAAAAATATCTACCACCTAATAAAAATCTTATAAGACTTAAATGATTTAATATGTATAAATACTTTATAATAATGTTTGGCACATGCTGAACTCTATATGTGTTAACTGCTATTATTACCTTTTTTGTTGGTATTGTTTTATTAATATTATTACTGTCTCTTTAGAGAAGTTCAATTTTGCTTAAAAATATCTTCCTGGAGGAATTCAAAGATCAAAGACAGACAGAGGGCTGACTGACCTCAACATTGGTTATAGATTCCAACATGTTCATTCTAGGCAAGTGTGGCTTGCCTAGATCAACTCATCCAGTGTGCTCTTGTTTACTTCCCACAGAATAAAACCTCTTGGCCTTTGCTTGGGTTGGATAGAGCAATCACAAAGAGAGGTGTTTTTAAGACATTTTTTCAATATATTCTACTTTTGTTAGACCTTCAATCATTCTGGCTTTGAGAGGGATATGGAAATGTTAATCTCAGAAACTTTTGCAGGGGAAAAGAGGGCCTTAAAAGTTGATTAGCTCAATTGCCATTCATCTGTCTGCATTCCTCCTTCCAAATTTTTGTTCTGCTGCACTTTATCTGATCCTCTTTTGCCTTGTAGTTTCACACCATAGGAGAGAATATGTGTTCAGAGATGATATTGGTGTTTTTAACAAAAATATAACACAAGCACTTGGTAGTATTATGCTCTCTTTTTAACAAATAGAGTAACAAAAATGTCTTACTACTGCATAGTGTTTTTACATGTAGTGTCCTTATTTAATCCTCACAAAACCTTAGAAGTTTGGTAGATATTTGACTACCACTTAAACTAAAATTAAAAGAGATTAGTTAGCTTGCATAAGAACATATTTTTTAACAAAAGAAAAAGAATTGATGATCATTCTGACTCGGACCTACATTATTCAGAATTTATCTATATATTAGTTAAGTATAGGTAACCAATTACTCATGTGTGGCCATATTTATAGAGAAAAGTACATAGTAAGCTTCATATTCAGCCTTAGTGTTTTGTTCAGATACTTTCTTCATATACTTTATAAGAAATTTTTAGCTGCTTTAAACTTAAGTGTTTCAGTAGAATTCATGTTCAAGCCTTTTGTTTCTAAACTAGTGATAACTAACATCTATACTATCTTCACTACCGAAAATGATAAAAGTAATAAAATTTCCAGGTGACCCTAAAGACTAGTTTTGTATTTTAACTTTCTATAGAAATAGTTTGAATTTAAAGGCCTCACATACCAACACATACATACATGCAATCTACAAAGACTTTAATCTTATCTCCCATATCTGGCTACACAGTGTTGTGTTTTATAGCCATAATTAATAGATGACTGTGCTCAGTTGGAAATTGTAGTCAAAGAATGACAGCCAAACTAGCAAGCAAGCCATATAAAATGTGAGTGAGCAGCAGATAGGCAATATTTCTACACTGAAATATTTGGGTGTTTATAATGAGAAACAAAACAGTTTGGGTAACTTTTCTATCAAAACCTATTATCCCATATAAGAATACTAGGAATAGGCTTATTTTCTGTAGACAGGAAAGATGATTGAAACTGTACAAAAATCATAGACAATAGATTCAAGAAAACCAGAAGTATATTAAGAGATATTTAAGTAAAAATGGAAGACAGGAAGTTATTAATAAGGACCTATTGTATAGCACAGAGAACTCAATACTCTGTAATGGCCTGTATGGAAAAAGAATCTAAAAGAGCCTGGCAGGTCCATGGGGTTACAAAAGAGTCAGACACAACTTATTGACTAAACAACAACAAAGATGTTACATTTTAAACTGTCAAGTAATGAACATGCAGTTTTGATACATGAATTTTTCGTATTACATTCATGGGATTGTGTTTGTTATCAGTCACAGATTCACTAAATCAAAAACTGTGTCCAGTTTTATTTTTTACATAAAATCTCTTTAATCTGAAGGTGAGCTCTGATTTTGATTTTATTTTGTATTTTGACCTCACTTAATCCAAAACATTAGGAGAAAACATTTTTTACCTTTGAAAGGAAATGAACTTGTAGCCAGCCTCATTATGTTCCTAATTTGGATAGCGAAATATATCTTTGCAAAATCTCACTATTGGTCATAATGATTCCAGTAAAAATATCACCACAGTCTTCCTCTCATTTCCCATTTCTACTCCAAACATTTGACTATTTTCCTTAAAAACAACTGACATGCCACCATAGCTGCCCAAATTTGTTATCACGCCAATCTCATTCTGGGTGCTCTAGCTGCCTTCTTTCAAAGACTGGCCTATCAGCATGTTTTAATGTTCATTGGCGAGCAAAGGTTTACATTTTTATTGCTTCTTAGCTCTAAGCTATACTTGTTTTTATAAAGCATATATTGCACCATTAGGTATTTCCCCACCTCCAAATTAATTTTTTTCTTCCCATTTTATCATTGAAATAGTGCCATAATTTTTAAAAATATTATTCTGTACTAACTTTTAGTGGGAGGAATAATAATATCACATTTATGTCCTGGCACATGTAGGACTAAATTTATACTTATACTGCAAAAGATTGTGTACCTGTTTACTGGAAAATAGTTTCAATGTTTTATGGCAGAACAACCAATGAGGTGAAAATCCTCCTTGTGTTTATAATTGGAATATTATGTTTTGTGTTGGTATAAGAATGAAACTAAGGTAAGGGTTTCACAAATGAGCTTTCCATAAGCAGATGCTAACCTTTTTCCTATTTATGTTTTAGCAGTGCCTTCTGAACAAAACCCATTCCTTTCCTTTAGCAATAAGTCGTACTGAAGCCCTACTGAGAATTTCCAGCTGGATATAAAAACTCTTCTATTTTCTTGGTCCAGGAATCCTTAGTTAGTAAGACCTGGATGATTGATTTCCTGTTGTCCTGAGGCAGGTTAAAAGAAGTTCTATGGTGTCCAGATTGTGTCTCAGCAGAAATGTAGTCATCTTACTTGTAATATCCTTATTTGTAACAAATTCCTCTTGTCTCTTCAACTTATATTTGTATGTGTCCTTGGGGGATAATGTAACATCTGTCTTATAGTCAACAATGAATTCGGGGGAAAAAAAATCTCTTACACTTTTATAGTGTCAATCGGTGTCCAGTGTCTGCATTTTCCAAATCTGATGCTATAGTAATGTCGAAAGATAAAATTGTACACATGAGATACTCATGTGAGATACAAACACAAAAATCCCTCCTTATTAGTTTGTTTTATTCTTTCTTTTTTTATTGCCTCCTATGATTTACTAGTTGTGATATTTTGAATCTTAGGGCATTTTTTTATATATTTGACTAAATAAATCTGTTCCATGCCTGGAAATACAATGAAGAATTGCTCTGAGAAATGATTCTTTACAGATTTTGATTTGTTGTTGTTGTTGTTTACTAATAATACAATTATACAGTATTATGAGCAAACTAAACATAGTTAATTTCATCAAAATATTGTAGGATCACATGGAAACTAAGGAATATCTTTCTTATGTATCCTGTTTTTCCTCAGAAATCAAAAATCTCCACATATGACAAAATGTGGGCCTTTATGAGTAGCAGGAGGCAGTCTGTGCTCGTCAAAAGTAATGAAGAAGGAATCCAGAGAGTCCTCACCTCTGATTATGCTTTCCTAATGGAGTCAACGACCATCGAGTTTGTCACCCAGCGGAACTGTAACCTGACACAGATTGGTGGCCTCATAGACTCCAAAGGTTATGGCGTTGGCACCCCCATGGGTAGGTTTCATGTCGGCCGCTTGCTCCTTGTTCATTAATCCTAGCTGCTGTGAGAAGGGAGAAAAAAACAGTGCCTCCATATGCCATTAGGAATTTTGCTTCAAACAAATGTATCTTGCTATATTCTGTGACTATATCAAAACAGGAAAATAAGCAGTTGGACATCTGCTTCTAAAGGAATGAGTGACAAAAGAAAAAGTGATTTCTACCTAAATGGTCAGTAGACATTTTTGCTATATCAGAGTTGAAAAAATCTACAACACCCCCCGTAAAGGACCTTCTCTTTAATTTTACACTTAAAAAAAGTTCGATGAATAAAATAAAATTTTTGGAACTTTATATTTTTGGATTAGTGGTATATGAATGTAGTCTTTGATTTTGCTGACTCAAAGAATGAGCTTTAAATGGTTACTGTGAATAATCATTTTATTTAAGAGAAGTGTATGTTTTATTTAAGAGTACTAGCAGAGGATTTACCAGTAAAATACCTAGAATAATTTACACTAGGAATGATTGTATTTAACATTCTTCTATATGACAAAATTAGTTTCAGTAATAATCATGGAATGAAATAATAATAATTGCCAGAAAAGACAATGAAAATTTGCATTTATTGAGCTTAATATTTATGTATAATATATGAATATATATTTATATGATAAGTTAATGAATCAATACATACATAATATTAGAGTATATACATACATGCTGTGGGCATAAAAATGGCTCCCCCAAAATGTCCCTGGTTTAATGCCCCAAACGTGAATATGTTGCTGCTGCTGCTGCTAAGTCGCTTCAGTCATGTCCAACTCTGTGTGACCCCAGAGACAGCAGTCCACCAGGCTCTGCCATCCCTAGGATTCTCCAGGCAAGAACACTGGAGTGGGTGGCCATTTCCTTCTCCAATGCATGAAAGTGAAAAGTGAAAGTGAAGTTGCTCAGTCGTGTCTGACTCCTAGGGACCCCATGAACTGCAGCACACCAGGCCTCCCTGTCCATCACCAACTCCCAGAGTTCACCCAAACTCACTTCCATCGAGTCAGTGATGCCATCCAGCCACCTCATCCTCTGTCGTCCCCTTCTCCTCCTGCCCCCAATCCCTCCCAGCATCAGAGTCTTTTCCAGTGAGTCAACTCTTCCCATGAGGTGGCCAAAGTATTGGAGTTTCAGCTTTAGCATCAGTCCTTCCAAAGGACAGCCAGGACTGATCTCCTTTAGGATGGACTGGTTGGATCTCCTTGCAGTCCAAGGGACTCTCAAGAGTCTTCTCCAACACCACAGTTCAAAAGCATCAATTCTTCGGCGCTCAGCGTTCTTCACAGTACAACTTTCACATCCATAGATTAACCATGTGGGTCCAATGTAATTGAAAGAGTCCATATAAGAAGGAGGCACAGGTGTCAGAGTTACAATTAAGGAGATAACACAACAGAAGTAGTGAGAAAAAGAATGTGCATATGCTAATCCACCTGGGCTGCTAAAAAAAAAAATACCAGAGAGTGCTTAAAAAACAATCGTGAACAATGACACTATAATAGTTTTGAAACGTCTGCAAAGTTTTCAACAACTGGGTCAAAATTGATTTTCATGTAATTGTGTTTAATAAATGGTATAGCCATATTTCTCAATGTATCCTCATTCATAATTTTATTGCTTTTAATTTTGAAAAGTTTCTTTCAAATCAACAAACATGTATACTATAATTACAAAGTGAGGCACAGATTCATAAAAAATCCCATTTCATGATAAATTCAGAAATTGCAATACTATCCATGTCTTTGTTTCTTTGGGATCATTTCTAACAACTTTCAAAAGTCTAGGAAGTCCAAAAATTTTCCACAATAATAGCTTCAGAAAAATTCAACATTGAACTCTTTCATATTTGGTAAAGTTTATTCAGGTTCACTATAGCTGAAAATAGTTTGAACTGGCTCTGAGAGAATTTTGAGATATTCACTCCTGTAACATTGCATATTCCAGCATTTATATGATAGATGAAAAATAATGATTCCACAGTCACTGTTGAAATAAATAAAGCAAAACAAAACAAAACCAGAAAGAATCTGCCTGCAATGTGGGAGACCTGGGTTTGATCTCTGAGTTGGGAAGATCCCCTGGAGAAGGGAAAGTCTACTCATTCCAGTCTTCTGGCTTGGAGAATTCCATGGATGGCATAGTCCATGGGGTCACAAAGAGTTGGACAGGACTGAGTGACTCACTTTCACTTTAAAGCTGTATAAAGAGGATTCTCCAATTTAGTTGCCCAGTGGAGTACAATGTTTATTAAAGAATAAAAAATAAATATTTGCTAATTCAAAGTTCAATAAGTAGGGTTGTTAAAACTCAATAATAAATACTTAGAACTCAGATGAACAAAAGATATTTTACAGGGAGGGATGTTTTATTATTGACATGTTTTGACTTGCCAGTGTGTGGTGATAGTTGTTGCTACTGTTGTTTTAAAATTCTCTACACAAAATGAACCTCCTTTTCTGCTCACACCGGGAACAGACCCTCCAAAGCTTTGCCATTATTGTGCCAAAGTATATATAATTAATTCTAACATATAAAGATGATTGAGTTATCCTAATTATAATAAGCTTAAGGAACATGTCTTTTCAAAATGTTTTAACTTATATTCATAATAAAGATTGAGTTAATTGTGATAGTTTTATGTTGATCATGTGTTCAAATTCTAGCATACTCCCTAGTTAGATCCCATATGGTTTTTTCCCTCTGTAAGAATTCCCTAACGAATTCAACAGTTTTATGCATTCATGTACCATTTATTTGGAATTTATGATGAGCAACTTTGATAAATTTTCAAGCTTAGTGAAAGTGAAAATATTAGTCACTCAGTCATGTCTGACTCTTGGCCATACCATGGAGTATAGCCTTCCAGGCTCCTCTGTCCATAGGATTCACCAGGTAAGAATACTTGATCAGGTAGCCATTCCCTCCTTTAGGGGATCTTCCCAACCTAGGGATTGAACCCAAGTCTCATGCAAGAATCTCTGGCAGATTCTTTACCATATGTTAGAAAAGAGGCTGATTATATGCTCAAAACTATCATCACATAGTATTTTGCACAATGATATTCTATATTTAGTCTTATCATTTATTGTGATCTTGGACAAGTGACATGAAGTTTATATTTTCTAAATTTCTCTTTTTTAATTAGTAAAATTAGAGAGTTAGGCTAGGAAGACCTAAGGTCTATTTAATGCTAAATATGGTGTTTCAGATAATATGCTTGACAGATTCCTAGAGTTTGATTTAAAGTGGGAAGGAAACTATCACGTGAAGCAATATGGTTTGCTGATGTCTCAGAACAAATTTTAAAAATCAAACACCTTTAACACCTATGAAGAATGGAAGCAGTGATTGATAGGTTCCTATTGCTTCACAGTTTCATTTGGAAAGAACTGAAGAAAATAAATTCATTTTGTTTCTGCAAGGAGTGAGATTCCTGTATATCCATATCTTCCTCTTTGGTTTACATTATGTGGAGGAGGACAGAAATATCAGGCTTTTAGTTGTTGTAAGCCCATACAAGATTATTGCCAGCACTCCGTGGACTTTCAATTATTTGTTGAGCAAATAAACTCTACATCTAAAAATATGATGGTGCAGCAAGATTTATAAACAGAGAAAACAAATAATTTTTGGAGCTAATGATCAGTGTAGTATTTTACATTATTCAATGTGATGACCTAACTGAACAAGAGTGATTCAGGGTAGTGAGAATTAAATAAGATTTGGGGAGGATATATAAGGATTTTGGAGTATGTGTGCTAAATCCCCTCAGTCGGGTCTGACTATTTGTGACGCTATGGACTGTAGCTCACTAGGCTCCTCTGTCCATGGAATTTTCCAGGCAAGAATACTGGAGTGGGTTGCCATGCCCTCTTCCTCGGGGATCCTCCTGGATCTTCCCAACCCAGGAATTCAACCATATCTCCTACACTGCAGGCAGAGTCTTTAAGGCTGAGGCACTGGGGAGGCCCTCTTTGGAGTATGGGGCCTGGGGCATCTCATTTTGGTTCCTGTTCTCATCACTATACAGGCGCCTGAGGTAACTCTAACTGTCGGAGGCCATCCTGTTAACTTGCTTCTCTTTGGAGTATAGCACAGATATTTTTCATGAATGTTAGTTACATAATAACAGTCATAATTTCAAATTATTAAAATAAAGAAATTTGACTTATATTAAATATAAAACCTTAAGCTTGAGAGTTTTTTGTTTACTTGCTTGTTTGAGTTGTAAATACAATGTATCAGTGTACCAAGACTGTCATATTGTTTTGCTTTGAGGACATGATTGCTACAAATCAATCAAAGTGAGTAAAAGTCGCTCAGTCATGTCAGACTCTTTGTGACCCCATAGACTGTCCATGGAATTCTTTCGGTCAGAATACTGGAGGGGGTAGCCTTTCCCTTCTCCAGGGGATCTTCCCAACCCAGGAATCGAACCGAGGTCTCCCACATTGCAGGTGGATTCTTTACCAGCTGAGCCACAAGGGGAGCCCAATCAATCAAAATAATTCTCAAAGTAATTCTCAAAAACTCACTGGGATATTTCAGATGTGAAAGCTATTTTAAAAAGGAAAGATAATAGTTCAATCAGTTCTAGGGAAGCTCCCTGTTATAGTTTATGGGAAATATACAAAGAGCAGCTTTTTTATTCCTACCCTCAACAGTGTTTACTGTAAGATATTGACTTATAAGGGAAATATAAAACAATTTAAAATAATTATATATACTTTACTTTTAATGTAACTTTTTAAATTAAGAAAAATACACAACATTTGGAATTTCTGTTTCTTCTCATTTTAACCTTATAGATAAGATGAGAGAACAAAACAAATTAAGCTATAAGCCTTAGGATGAAGTCTCTTTTTTTGTTTTTAATCTACTCAACTCAGCTGATCAGATCAACTTTTGCCCTTCTTAAAAAGTTTAGTTATTGTGAAAAATAGTCACTGATATTTGCAAGGTCACTTGCATGAAAAACTTGTAGAAATCAAGTTGGATGATATATCTATGTGGAATCATTTTTGTAGTATGTAGTCAGTGTGGTGTAATAATGTAATATATTAATATTTTAAATAGAATGAATTTTTAAAAATTAGAAGCTAGCACATGATAAATTTCTTTTATAAGGACCTTCTTGGAATTTTAATATAAAATTATCAGTATATATTAGTACAAATTCAAAATATCTAATAATACTTTGAAATAGCAAAATTATAGACTAGGAAGAACATTTCAACCATATTTTTATTTTCACTGCCAAATAATATTGAATTTAAATTTATTAAAATGTCTCTTTATTATAAAAGTTATTTAATGCATTCAACATACACTTTATTTTTAGCCTAATTCTGAATAATATAAATACATTTAAAGGAATAAATATTCAAATCAGTCACCTGCAGGTATTACAATATACTTTTTGTTTCTCTTGTTCAGATAACTTGTTTTCTTCTGTTTGACTTGATAATATTAAATTCTTAACTTAGTAAATTTTATTTTATTCATTCAAGAATAGCACAAAATTAAATGATTTTGAGTCTCCCATACATTATGAGTCTTATTAACATATAAATTCATCAAAGTGGTATAATCTAGAAACAGGCATTTCACACTTTAACCCCTCAGATGCTTCTGAGGAAAAAAAATGCTTCTGAGGCAGTAATTTATGATTTTTTATGTCATAGCTCTGCCAAAAATATAACTTCATAAATTATTACTTAAGTCATTAATAAATGAAATGACACGCAACTCTAGTACTCGAATGCGATTCTGACATACCGTAAACTTTCAACCAACATCATAACCTGAATATCTCAACTCATTAATTAGCATTTCCCTTTTATATAATCTTATCCAAGAACAGTTATGATTTTTTGATAACTTGTATTTACTTAATTTTAAAATTTTGTTTAATGATAAGGAATACATTTTTGAAAATAATGCTTTTCGGTGTGAAAAATAAAAGGTTATTTGAATTTCTTTTCCGAGCAAAAGTTAAGGAGATACTCTATTCAAAGCAAAGCAATGCAGGCTGTTTCTGGAAATTTAGATCGATACCAGAAATTCCTCAGGATTTTGAGTTTATGCCTGCAGGAGCCATAAACTGAAATGAAAATTCTATTTTTATTAATATTGTAAATAGATCAAAGAGGAACTCCCTTTGCCTTCCTTTTACGTTACTCAGATTTTTAGTTACTGTCATAGAGGCATGTGTGTTTAAGTGCAGGAGGTTAAATAGAAATACTATGTCTCTTCTGGACTGAGTATTGAGAAATATTTCAAAACTCATGTGTATTTTCCATTTTTTCCCCCAAAAGTCCATGTGTCCTTTAAGCCTGCCAGGCCTCCTGTGATTCATCTAGGGGCCTGCTGTGACCATTCATCACTCTGAGTGTGATGATTACTGCCCAAAGCATGTTGTGGACTCACTGAATGACTCAGATAGAAGCTATTTAATTAGGGAAGCTCTGTTTACACAAAATACCTTAGTGGAGCAATCAACAATGATTCGAAGGTAAATGCTAAATAAGCATAAGCTGGCTTAATTAAGCTCGTGGTGACATTAAATCCCTTTCATAGTTTTCCAGAATGCGGCGGTGCTATTTTAATGTGATATTTATGGTATGGTAGATTTTTGAAGTTTTGGTGTTCTTATAATACGTTAACTGAAATTCTTTTTCATCCATTCAAATTAAAACAACAAAAACTGGATGCGGGGTGGGGGTGTGGTAAAGCAAAAAACAAATCACAGCAGTTTTCATTAAGGAATACTAAAATGTGTGTGAGAGGTTGCAGTCTTGCTTGTTAATTCAGCATAGGTTATGATCTATTTAGTTGAATAGGGAGCATTTCTACTTAATGGCATTTTCAGCTGCCTTGTCCCCCCCTTCTGACCACCCATACTAAAAGCCTTCTTGGCTTCTGTCTTTGAAATTTTGAGTGCATAGTGCACTTTGAGGACTAGGCAGACTCAGCAGTTGTGAGCTGGTAGGAAAGCAGCAATCTAGAGAAATCCATTAGAGCCAGTTGGTGTTATTTTGCTTCGCTGTGTTCAGTTTGGTAGAAATATTGTAAAGTGTCTGTAGGGTCCCATTAAAACTGTTTCTATCTTTAACAGTAAGCTAGTGGTACACTTCATCCATTTATTGGTGCCCCTACCAGTAAATAACATATGGGAAATACAAGTCAACTGAAAAGGGGATGCAGGAAATCCTGTTTATGTGCCTATCATCCACAATGCTAAAAATTTTCTATAACCTTATGTATCCCCACTTAACTTGTGGGGTTACATCAATAGAAAGTTTAAATAGTCATTGTATAATTATTTCTGTGAACTAAATCCACATTAAATTACTCATATCATAGAAAACTACTGAAATATATATAATATATGAAGAACATAATAGGCAATATAGAGACAAAATAAAGATGAATGCAAAGATACTGGCTTTATAAATGTCTTTTATTTTTTATATATGTCTTTAATACTAAGGTTAAATTTAAAGAAATTTTATCAGACACAAAATTGTTATATACATTATATTTCTATTAAATTTTCTATGTAAATGTAGTTACATTTTATTTCTATTTTATTTACACAAAATTATTTGCATCTTATTTCTACTATATATCTATTTCTTTTATATGCAATTATAAAGAGTGGCTCAGACAGTTAAGCGTCTGTCTACAATGAGGGAGACCCGGATCCGATCCCTGGATCAGGAAGATCCCCTGGAGAAGGAAATGGCAATCCACTCCAGTACTATTGCTTGGGAAATCCCATGGACAGAGGAGCCTGGTAAGCTGCAATCCATGGGGTCGCAAAGAGTCAGACACGACTGAGTGACTTTACTTCACTTATAAATAAGATACATTCGTACTTCACAATTGGAATTTAATATTACCTTTATAAACTGTTTTCTAACATTTTATATTAACAAATATAAAATAGCTATAGCCCTATTAATAATTCTTAAGTTACTTTTATCTCATTATAATGTCCTCCCACATAATCAGCCTAAAGTTACATTAGGACTTTAGGCTGATTATGGTATCATAGACTCTTTATGGTAGAAGGATATCACTTTGACATGAACAATGTGAAATTTCTTTCTTGTATTTTCTAATGTTAAATGCATGAGATTTCACTGCTTCTTTATTTCTTGTTATTTGACTAAGTGAGAGATTGGGATCAGTACTAAAAAGAGGCATGTTGTTTGTTTAAGGCAGATGCCCATGTTTATAAAAATAGAAATCAGTATGAGAAGCATGCTTTTCCCCTGTTTTGCTCACCATCCAATTCTAGAATTCCCAATTCATCATACAATAAGTACTGTAATATTCATCATTATAGATGCATAAAATTGCTGGTCTTTAGTTCTTCAGCTTTACTAAAATGAATGAATACATTTGTCTTCATTAGTTGAACATAATGCACAAAAATTGATGCGAATTATTCATCTTTCTGCAGGTCAAACCTTCCATTAAAATGCATTCTATTTTTTCATTGCACATGCAGCATAATTTTAATGTTGGTGAAGTGATTTTGCAAGTCTCAATTGAGATCTAATAATTTTCAGAGCCTAAATTAAACAAACAAACAAAAAGCCAAAATACACCTGTATTTTCCTGGCATATTTGCTAAAGCCTAGATTTCATGTCACTGAAAACAGATGAGTCTCAGGAAGCTATGCATACTCCACAGACATCATCAACAAACTCTGAAAGCTAGAATCTAGGAAGTTTCCAGAGGGAATTTGATGAATTGTGAGCACCAATGTGAGCAGCCTTCATTAATATTGTAAATGTTGACCACATGGTACCTAAACAATAAATACATGGATAATTCTCATGAAAACAGAGTCTGTCCCGATAGATTTTATATGCAAACATTAGACCATGAATTTATTTTGTTGGTGCCTTGTGGTGATTACTCCAAGGCCATGGACTCAAATTACATTATAGATTAGTTAGCCTGATTGACTGTGCCAGACTGTCATCCTTTGGTTAACATGACTAAGTAAGATCAATGAATCACTGGTATTAGGGAAAAAAAAAAAAGTCAAAGCACAGGAGTAGAATGTATAAGCACTAAATTCCAAAGATGAGTGCCTTGCATGTGTTGCCCTACCATATTTTCTGTAATATGTGCCCATTGTAGACATGACTTATATAAAAATCTTAGTTCCACCTAAGTGTCCCAGGAGTCATAGGTGAAGTTACTAAGCCTCTCTGAGACTCAACATGGGTAGAATCATGTTTATATTATTGGATTAGATAATTTGATTTGATAATTGCAGTGACTATCTGTGTTAGCTAACTGAATTCATCCACAGAAAAATTAAGTTATCTTTTGTTGTGACAAGAGGAGGGTTTGCAATTTGGAGTGAGGTCCCACCAAAGTAGGCTCCTACTCTTTCACAGAAACTAGAAAATGGGACATTAGATTCTTTATGATTATATTTCTCCCCTAACCCCCCCAAAAAAGACAGGTCCCAAATACTTGAGGAACATCTTCCTTAAAACTGAAAAGTGGCTTATTTAACTCCTAAAAAGATTTGAAGCTATAGGGAAAGAAAAACTTATAAAACACAATCTTCCAAGCCAAGTGCTCTAGAAAAGGGGGAAATAAGGTCTTGCCCTTTATTTTCAACATGAAGAATTAGGGTGCTTATATTTTTAAACTGATCTGTCCTTTCATGATATGAGTTCAATTCATTTAGGTCAAATTTAGACACACACAAACGTGTAAATTAGACGTGTCAGCGATCAATGCAAAGAAATAGAGGAAAACAACAGAATGGGAAAGACTAGAGATCTCTTCAAGAAAATTAGAGATACATTTCATTCAAATATGGGCTCAATAAAGGACAAAAATGGTATGGACCTAAAGAAGCAGAAGATATTAAGAAGAGATGGCAAGAATACACAGAAGAACTATACAAAAAAGATTTTCATGACACAGATAATCACAATGGTGTGAGCACTCACCTAGAGCCAGATATCCTGGAATGTGAAGTCAGGTGGGCTTTAGGAAGCATCACTAAGAACAAAACTGATGGAGGTGATGGAATTCCAGTCGAGCTATTTCAAATCCTAAAAGATGATGCTGTGAAAGTGCTATACTCAATATGGCAGCAAATGTAGAAAACTCAGCAGTGGCCACAGGACTGGAAAAGGTCAGTTTTCACTCCAATCCCAAAGAAAGGCAATGCCAAAGTTTGTTCAAACTACTGCACAATTGCACACATCTCACACGCTAGTAAAGTAATGCTCAAAATTCTCCAAGCCAGGCTTCAGCAATACATGAGCCGTGGACTTTCTGATGGTCAAGCTGGATGTAGAAAAGGCAGAGGAACCAGAGATCAAATTTCCAACATCCATTGGACCATTGAAAAAGCAAGAGAGTTCAAAAAAAAATCTATTTCTGCTTTATTGACTATGCCAAAGCCTTTGATTGTGTGGATCGCAACAAACTCTGGAAAATTTGTAAAGATATGGGAATACCAGACCACATGACCTGCCTCTTCTGAAACCTGTATGCGGGTCAGAAAGCAACAGTTAGAACTGGACATGGAATAACAGAGAGGTTTAGCATAGGGAAAGAAGTACATCAAGGTTGTATATTGTCATCCTCTTATTTAACTTATATGCAGAATACACTATAAGAAACGCTGGGCTTGATGAAGCACAAGCTGGAATGAAGATTGCTGGGAGAAAAGTCAGTCATCTCAGATATGCAGACATCACACTTATGGCTTAAAATGAAGAACAACTTAGGAGCCTCTTGATGAAAGTGAAAGAGGAAAGGGAAAAAATTGGCTAATTCAACATTCAGAAAACTAAGATCATGGCATCTGATCCATCACTTCATGGCAAATACATGGGAAAACAATGGAAACAGTGACAGACTTAATTTTGGAGGCTTAATATCACTGCAAATGGTGACTGCAGCCATAAAATTAAAAGATGCTTGCTCCTTGGAAGAAAAGTTATGACCAACCTAGACAGCATATTCAAAAGCAGAGACATTACTTTGCCAACAAAGGTCTGTCTAGTCAAGGCTATGGTTTTTCCTGTAGTCATGTATGGATGTTAGACTTGGACTGTAAAGAAAGCTGAGCACCGAAGAACTGGTGCTTTTGAGCTGTGGTGTTGGAGAAGACTCTTGAGAGTCCCTTGGACAGCAGGGCGATCCAACCAGTCCAGCCTAAAGGAAATCAGTTTTGAATATTCATTGGAAGGACTGATGCTGAAGCTGAAACTCCAATAATTTTGTTGCCTGATGTGATGAACTGACTCATTGGGAAAGACCCTGATGCTGGGAAAGATTCATGGCAGGAGGAAAAGGGGACAACAGAGGATGATATGGTTGGATGGTATCACCGATTCAATGGACATGAGTTTGGGTAAACTCCGGGAGTTGGTAATGGACAGGGAGGCCTGACATGCTGTAGTCCATGGGGTTGCAAAGAGCTGGACATGACTGAGCGACTAAACTGATGTGATTCCTAAGCAGTTAGAAATCATTTCTTTTGGAACCTAACCAGGGTTTTAGCATCAACGTATCAGTATATTGTAGGTTAAGTAACCATCATTCAGAGGAAAGTGATCAATATCTATTCTATGGTTTAGTCACTAAGTCGTGTCCAACTCTTGCAACCCCAGGGACTGTAGCTCACCAGGCTGCTCTGTCCATGGGATTTTCCAGGCAAGAATACTGGAGTGGATTGTCATTTCCTTCTCCAGGGGATCTTCCCAACCCAGGAATTGAACCCAGGTCTCCTGCATTGCAGGCAGATTCTTTACTGACTGAGCTATAAGAGAAATCCATCTATTCTATTAAAAACAATTGTATTATAAGACATTACGTGAATGAGCAACATAATTTTTTTCTTAACATTTCCTGAATGTTTAGTAAACAGAATCCAGGTTGTATTCAGAGAGGATTACCTCTGAAGGCATGTTTGTTTCCTTCTAATTTTGTCAGTGTATAAGAAATTTTATCACTCTTCAACCAGTTTGGATCTGTAAAATACTGAACATAAAATATAAATATAGATCATCCCTTTTCTTAAGGAGATAGACTTTTAAAAAGTAGATAGAAATTTAGATAGGAAAACAAATTTAACATCAAATAGGGGGAATGCAATATTGAACATAAACTAGTAGTCTGTTGTTTAATGCAGGGATTCAGAGTGGTAGAGGTTGGTGAGACCCAAAAGTTGGCAAAATTGAAAAACTGACTTGAGTTCTCCCTTAGAGCCAGGGTCTACAACCTCCAGGATCTAATGTAGGATGATCTGAGGTGGAACTGATGTAATAATAATAATAGAATAAAGTGCACAATAAGTGTAATGTGCTTGAGTCATCCCAAAACCATCCCCCATGTCCCAGTCCATGGAAAAATTGTCTTCCAGAAAACAGGTCCCTGGTAACACAAAAATTGGGGACCCATTGCTAAATGACAGGCATTTTACTCTCCTGAAAAAGTTATTCTCTCCCAGTTTTGAGGTTCTTGAAGATTAAATAGTATGATGATTTTAGTTCAGATTGTCCAGTTATTATAATTCATTCATCAAAGTTTAATACTGAACTTGGAACAAAAACATCGTAGTGAGGAAAGTATTCCTGACATTATTACTCTTACCACTATTCAAATGATTATCATGCAGATGAAAAATTGTTAGGAAGACAGGGCTTCTAGAATGAAACTATTTCTGTTTTCATATTTTGTGTCAGGGTTTCATGATTTAATATGTAGCAATGTGACTACAAATCTACGTCACCAGTCACTTTTAACTAATATGTATGAAATAGGTCAGAACAAGTGATAATAGTTTACTTTTTCATTATGTGCTGATAACATTTGCCCTTCTTATTGTTTTTTCACACAAGTCAAAGAATATTCAGAATAGTAATAAAAGGTAACTGGATAGAATATCTACCCTGCAATTTGAAGGTTTTTATTGGTACATTTTGGAGTAGGAAATGGCAACCCAACCAGTGTTCTTGCCAGGAAAATACCATGGACAGAAGGGCCTGGCTGGTGGCAGTCCACAGCATCACAAAGAGTCAGACATGACTAGAGACAGCATGTACATGCATTGATGCATTCTGTGTGCCTCATATACTTGTCTCCTTTTGTGATCTTAGATACTTAAATACTCTCCTAAGGATTCTACAAATATTCCTTTAAGTAGAATCTTTTTTTCCATAGAGGTCTTAACACTTTGAATTTTGAGGTCTACAACAGAGAAAAAAAAAAAACAATCTCTATCCAATTTAAGCCAGTTATAGAATTTGAATATAGGTATTTAGCTTAATTACTTTTTAAAATTTTATCTTAAATTTATATATATATTTGGCAGTCCTTGGTGGTATATCCACATTCCTACATTGACAGAAGCATTTATATTTGGTTCCATTCCACCATGAACCCAATATCTTGAACTAGTTCTCTGTATCTAGAAAAATGAACAAAGTGAGTTTGGGGGTGCTCTTATTATTATTTGCCATTTTCATATATACCTTTCTAAACCAGGAATGCATATAGAAAGGAAATAGAGGAAAAATAGGTGAAAGGCAGCCAAAAGAGAAAGAAGAATTATTGTCCCTATGATCTTCAAAGTAATGCAACCCTTTTTGCACACAAAATCAGCAGACTAACATAGTTCCATCTGTCACATGTTTCTATAATATGGTGTTCATTATAGTCATCTTCATAGTTGCAAAGGTTATTCAATACATGTGTTTTGTGTTACAGTAAAAACTCAACTTACATTGTTCATCCCTATATGCCTAGCACCTGTGTATTTATATGTAATGATTAGAATCTATCACCTGTGTTTGTACATGTAATAATAGTAAAAAAAGATTCATACATGACTCTCAAACCTGGGTCTCTCACATGGCAGGCAAATTCTTTAAAATCTGAGCCATCAGGGAAGCCCTCATATCATTATTCAATAGGAAAAGATATATAGCAAAATATTAGAATACCACATACCAAATGTTGTACTGGGGTATCTGCTATGTGCTATGACTCCAGACAAGAAGGATCCTGTATGTCTCTGTGACAGCCAAAGAAAAGTGTACAAAGTCAGGGAAAGGTGAGCAGCAGATTATCTGGTTGTGAGGATGTTCAACCAGAAAATTGGAGAAAGTATGAAAACGTGGCCCTCCAGAGAAATAGAACTTCATAATTTGTACTAATGGAATGTTAGTATACAGTCTGAGAAGTCTGTGATATGTTGACGAAAGGGGTTTTATGACATCATTAGGAATTGAGCTTGTATTCTATAGATGTATTGCTTTGTTTTAGTCACTAGGTCACATCTCTTTTGCCATGCCAAGGTCTGTAGCCCACCAGGCTCCTCTGTCCATGGGATTTCCCAGGCAATAATACTGGAGCGGGTTGCCACTTCCTTCTCCAGGGGATCTTCCCAACCCAGGGACTGAACTTGCATCTTCTGCATTGACAGGTGGATCCTTTACCACTAAGCCACCAGGGAAACTCGTCCAATAGCTTTAGAGCACCACTAAAAATGTTTAAGCAAAAAATGATGTGCATAGATTTCCAGTGTGGAAAGATCACAAGTTATCATGGAGAAATGATCACGTATAGCACTCATTTACTGTTCTGTGATTAAACATTATGAGCTGGTAATTTGTTTCCAAGATAAGATTAATCTCCTTTAATTTTTATGATTATCACTTGTGAGTTCTTTATACCCCTATCAAATTGAGATTTTTTGATAGAATACCTTCAAAATAAAATGCAAAGAATGATGACTGTAACTTTACACTAGTTTAGCTTTTATCTAACAGGAAATCTGAAATGGGTCCCATGGAGTGTTTAGTTGCTATGTATATTAAATACTTCCTTTGAAATAAATGTAATTATTGCATATAGATTAAAGATATATAGTTTAGGTTCATAAGAAATAACTGAAGGTAAATTTGCAGGTATGCATGACCAGCTGTTAAGTGATTAATATTTTATTCATGCATGTAAATATTATATTTGGTCTTCCCAGGTGGTGTTAGTGGTAAAGAACCCACCTCCCAATGCATGAGACACAAGAGATTCATGTTCAATCCCTGGATCTGGAATATCCCCTGGAGGAGGGCATGGCTACCCACTCCAGTATTCTTGCCTGGAGAATCCCATGGACAGAGGGGCCTGGTGGGCTATAGTCCATAGGGTGGCAAAGATTCAGACATGACTGAAGCAACTAAGCACACACTCTTGCACAAATGAGTGTGCCAGGTGTTCTACTAACAAAGCAGAAATAACCCCTGTCTTTATGAAATTTACAGCCTGTTACTGTAAATGAGCATTAAACAAATAGTCACAAATTATTTTTAATTACAAACTGAGACAAGTTCTATACAGGAAAAGAACAGTGATGCTATGGTATTGTATAACAGCACTGTTGACTGAATACAGCATAAAACGAGAATAGCAATGTAAAACTGAATCTGAAATGTAAATATAAAATTTAACTTAACACTTCTTAAAAACAAATATGAGAGAGGCAGTGTCCTAAGAAATAATAAAACCCATCTTTTACTGAGAAAAAAGGCTCTAAGAAAATGTGGCCTAGTTCCAATATTATTGGAAGATTTTATCATGGAAATAATGGTAGAAAGAGATAAAGCTCTAAAAGCACCCAAAATATGGTGTGCATTTAGGGCACCCAACTCTCATCTCAGCATAGGAAGCAGGGAGCAGTTTCATAAAATATAACATTGCCAGCAGCACTGTAATTTAAGAACGAAAGTTGATGGTTCCAGCAGATAGCCTCAGATCTTTTGTGCTAACAGTTCTTTTACTTATTAAGGCACTGACCAAGGGACGCCTCTGACAGCTGACGGATGGCATAAAGATGTATGAACTTGCTTATCATCCTAACTTATCCCAGATGGTCAACACTAAAAGTGTGAAACTCATATGCTTATGAACTCTATGTGTTCTACTGAATTTAATAAGAAACTGAGAAGATGTCAATGTCAGAAGTTGTATACCTTAACATATTTTGACTATATCATAATGGATTTTTATAACTGATTCAATGTTTCATTCAAAAAACATTGTTAAATGCTTACTTTGTGAAAGAACTGTGCTAGATGCTGGATGAAAAAAGATGAATAATGGATGGTTGATTACCTATAACTGACAGGTAGCCTGATGTTTTAAGTCATTATTTAAAGCACTTCAAGTATTTGGTATGTGTCTTAGAAATATTTATCATATTAAACACCTTCAAAGAAGAGGAATAATTAAGGAATTATTGAAACCCTTTGAGTCAAATCATTGAAATTATATATACTTAGTGAATATAGTATAGTCACATACCCATACAATGTGTAAGTTACTGTACTTCAGAAAGTGCACAGTATCTTGGAGAAATGACATGCTATGCTAGAGGAAACCTAAACTTATGAGTAGTCTATTTCATACAAACATCTTCCCAGATCCAAAGAAAACAAATACCAGGATGTTACCTGCTACTACTGCTTCTAAGTCGCTTCAGTCGTGTCCAACTCTGTGCGACCCCATGGATGGCAGCCCTCCAGGCTCCCCCGTCCCTGGGATTCTCCAGGCAAGATCACTGGAGTGGGTTGCCATTTCCTTCTCCAATGCATGAAAGTGAAAAGTGAAAGTCAAGTTGCTCAGTCATGTCGGACTAGTAGCGATCCCATGGACTGCAGCCTACCAGGCTCCTCCATCCATGGGATTTTCCAGTCAAGAGTACTGGAGTGGGGTGCCATTGCCTTCTCTGAGATGTTACCTAAATCTCTGTAATACACAGCTCATAACATCTTTATGATGAGTTGAATAACTATGAAATATAAAACAAAGGACACTAAACTCCTTTAGAAAGTGGACAATGGGGATTTGTTATTATGAGAAACATAAATACCTAGCCAGCCTCTTATAATTTTTACAAAATATTTAAAGGATCTGGGTACTATTAGGAAAAATAAAGACAGTGTATTTTCCCCCAGAAATGGTTTCATCAGTTTTGATATACAGATAGATTTAAATAACTCATAACTATTATCACTCATTGTGATGTGGATACTTATGAGCTGATGCTTCATGAAGCATATGAAGAGAAGAAAAAGAACATACAAAAAATATGTGACTTGATTAGTAGTCCTGTGATGTGTAAATTCAAAGCCAAGATCTAAAAAGAAACAGCTTATTTTTGACAGAGAGAGCTGATGTAGTAACAGTATAATTACTGTTATTGAAGGCAGTGCTTTTCAAATTGAGATTAAAACAAAATAATTGATGGGAACATTAATCGATAGGAAGGAAAAAATTCTTCAATAAAACAAATGTAATCATTTAAGACATTTTTAAACTTTATCCTTCAGTAGAGAGATAGCAGCCTTTTATTTTGCTAATGTACAATGTATATTTACACAAAAGATATATTTGTTATGGGGTATTCTTCAAGCTTATTTGAGCAATGAATTCTTTAAAAGTGAAACACAGATGTACACTTCCCAAAAAAGAAGTGTATGGGGAAAATCCAGTTTAGGAAATATTGTTATAATAAGTTTTAGAAAGAGATTTTTTTTAAGAAAGAAAGAGTGACTTTTTTCCCCCCCTGATCTTAGTAATCGATTAAAGCATGCAGAAGCCTAATTTGAAAGTAAAAACATTTTTGGCAGGATGGATGGGAGATTGCTGGTATATGGATATTGTGATTTTAAAATATTTCTCTAAAGCATGATAAGTATTAGAAAAGTTGCTATGCAACCTTTAAAGAAAAGCTTTATATCCATTAATAAGCCTCTCGAAGAGTTAAAAGTAAAGTTACTTCCCTTCTATATTATATTACCTGAATAAGATAAGGAAAATGTTTCGTACACACTTAAATTGGTATGCTTGTAAAGAGCATGAACTAAACAATCAAATGAGCAAATCGATGATTTATGTGTAGCAGATTTAAACTTCACAACCAAGAATGTATAACTACATGTGTATTCCATTCTGGAGGAAACATCAAAGGATTGAAAGGAAGGGAAGGAGGGAGGGGATGTGGGAGAGGACGGAGAGAAAAGGAAAGGGAGTGGGAGGGGGAAGGAAGGAGAAGAAGGAAAGCAAACAAAGAGACAATGTATGAAAAAAGTGAAGGAAAGGTACAAGGAAGGTAGGGAGGGGGAAGGAGGGAAGAAAGTAAGAGAGAAGGGAGTCAACTCGATTTAGTAAACCCAGCAAGTTGGCTCAGAACTACTTGGTGAGATTTATATTAATTGTTTATAACAAATCAGTTTATTTACCTAAGGAGCTTTTAGTCTATTTGTTAGGAGAAATGTTCATGAAATTATAATTTTATGTAAAGTCCTTTGATCAAAATTTAACCTTTGGGGACATTTGGAGACTAATATTTTTTTTTTTTAATTGAGGAATTCTGAATAGATGTGTTTGTAGGTTTTATTTATGCACACATATATATTGTTTCTGTTTGTCACTCAAAAGTGCCTTTATGTCTTCTTGATTGCTCTTTTGAGCCCCAGGCCTTATCAAGGGACTTCACTATGTAGTACTCACATGTCTTTTTTCTTTCCTTCCTTTCTTCCTCCTTCCCTTTCTTTCTCTTTCACTCTCCTTTTCTTTCATGTAAGCTAGAAACAGTTTCATCTGGTAAATGGGATCCTTCAGCAACTTGAAAAAAGACTATTTTTAAACATAATTGTTCCTTATTGTCAGAATGGAGCATATGTTTAAACAACCAAAGAAAGTCTCATTGTAAGCAGGAATAAAATGAAATAAAAACCAGAAATTGCATAGTGAAAATCACAGAGCTAAATTCAGCTTTAAGAGGTATTTGCCTTTCTCACATGGTGTTTTTAAAAGTAACTTATATGCCAGAATCTTAATGTAGAGAATTTTAGGCGAAATATTTCCTGGGATATAATAAAGGTTTAAGTATCTGGCACCCCACTCCAGTACTCTTGCCTGGAAAATCCCATGGACGGAGGAGCCTGGTAGGCTGCAGTCCATGGGGTCGCTAAGAGTCAGACACGACTGAGAGACTTCACTTTCACTTTTCACTTTCATGCATTGGAGAAGGAAATGGCAACCCACTCCACTGTTCTCGCCTGGAGAATCCCAGGGATGGCGGAGCCTAGTGGGCTGCCGTCTATGGGGTCGCACAGAGTCGGACACGACTGAAGCGACTTAGCAGCAGTAGCAGTAAGTATCTGGGAACCCTGTGTTGAAATTCCCACAGATTTTTAAATAAAAGTTGAACTGAAAATTATCTTTCCATACTTGATGTTACAATTTTTCAGATCTTTTTGTCAAACTTGTTTCTTCACAAGTTACCTGTTTGCCCTCTTAAGCATTTGATGATTGACTTTTAGATGCAAAAGCATATGTTATATTAGACATATTTACAATTTCCTCAGTAGTTTTCTAATCCAGCTTAAGAGCCTGTTGCAAAGGTACTCATCTTCCTTGAAGGCAACCTTATGGTACATAACCCCAGCTTCTCACAGCTGCCACTCAATGGCCTCATAATTCTTGGCTTGACAACCTATGGATTGAAGCTAGGTTCATACTTGAGCAAAACTTAAACTCTGACTAATGGCTGTTCACTTCATTAGAGCTAAGTGCATGATTATTCATGTTGAAAAGAAGATAAAAGATACTTTTATTCATTGATCTCAATATCTCCTTGAAATTTTTCAACTAGATAAAGTTTCAAACCACTTTTGACTTTATTGGTATCTGCTAGAAATGCTTCCCAAGGTGCATCAAATAACACACCAAAGAAGTAATGCCATTATTGATGAATTATTAGTTTTTAAAATAAGTCAATAATAGATGGCAAAGCAATGCAGTGATTTAGTGTCATCAATTATATTATCTGTATTATTTCACCCTGTTAAAAAACTCAAACTGAGGTATATTAGTTTTTTAGCTTGTATATGAACAGATTTCTATTTACATATTATGTTTACACTGGAAAACACGTGTGGGGAGGTCTGCTAGCAACAGGACATTTTCATATTTACAATAAGGGCTGGAGATAAGCCCAACCAGCAAGAAATTAAGATGTGCCCATCATTTGTTGAAAATTGGTTTACTTTTATTTTTTAATCTGTGCCTTATTTTGAGAATGTAGTAGAGAATATGGTGTTTGAAAATGTTAGAATAAACATCATTATGTAATTCAGGAGTTTTGGTGAATTGGCAGTAAAATAATACTCTTTCAATTTTGCTCAGGATGAAAAATGACCTGCCTCAAAATATTACTGGAGAAGGAAATGGCAACCCACTCCAGTGTTCTTGCCTGGAGAATCCCAGGGACAGGGGAGCCTGTTGGGCTGCCGTCTCTGGGGTCGCAGAGTCGGACATGACTGAAGCAACTTAGCAGCAGTAGCAGTAGCAAAATATTGCTTAAATGGATCAAGAATTTTCCATATTTCAAAGTCTACTTTTCATGTCAGTATCCTCCAAACATTTGTTCATAATTGCACTTTCAGGCTATATCTTTATATTAACCACCTATAGTCATTTCTATAAGTACTAAAAGTACAAAATTTGTTTCAGATGTTATTTTTCCAATGGAAGGATATATTTGATAAGCTAAAATGATTTTTTCTCAATCAATGTTTATTTTGCCCAGGACATACATGATTAATCAGAATGGTAATTCAGAGTACACGTGACTTAAAAGCTGGTTCTAGACTAGATGTAATGAATTAATGAAAACTGGATAGCCAAACAAGATGACCTTCATTTATATTTTTTAAATACATGCCAGAGAAGTCTAAAAGCACCCCACTGTTACTCTTACAGTATGTTAGAGTTTATAATCTACTTAGGAAAATAGATCACATCTCAAAAGGTAAATAATAGTGATACTTAATGACCTAAGCTGAGTCTCCAGTAAATGATCAAGGTAGAAAATAGTATGGACTAGGCTAATCCACTGAAATCTGAAGGGCTAAGAGGAAGAATTTAAACTGAGCATCTTCATCAGAGTAGTATTTGGAAGAGGACAGAGGAAGGAAACTAGAGAGAAGAAATTATCCTACCATAATTAGATTTTGCACAGTTAAAAAAAAAAACTAGTTCTAATTATAGGAATGGATAATGCACCTTTTAGGAAGATAGTAAAAAAGATATATAGAAACCATGTACTTAAACAATTCTTCTACATAAATTGAGGATTACGTTAAGGAAACAGCTTTCTATCTGGACTTGGTGTATCTTCACTCCAACTTTTCAGTAAGGTACTAACTTTCCATGATTTTCCTTGTATGTCTGCTTTTTAGCTTGCCTGTTCTTGCTAAAAGAGCAGTGCTGAATTAGTCCTGTTATACTGATCAAGTGAAAAGAAGACATGTAGTGCTGTTCTTTGTGGGGCAAAATAGTTTCCAGATCAGGTTTTTAACTGCTTTTAGCAAAAATAATCTTTAGGTGTAGATGCAGGAATATTTAAATCAAGACAAAATCACAGACAACATGGAATGCAAGCTGAAATCAGTATGTTTCTATAAGCAGAAAAAACCCTTATGGATGAATTTGTGCAGAAAACTGTAATGTGCAGTGTTTAGGAAAAATTAGAGTTTAGGAATGATTGAACACTAATAACATACTATTTTCTGGATGAGAGAAAGCAATAAGACTGATCCTTTGGGACAGATGTTGAAAGATGCATATAGTTCAGTATTATTCCATGCTTTGGGGCAATCAATTAGAAAAGTCATTACTTATCATATAACACTAATGCAGATGAACATCTATCCCCATTAGCATCTATACTAAATTTCATTTATACTGTTGCTTACAATGAAAATAATATTTGTTTCCAAAGTGTAAAATGATAAACAACCAAAAAAAAAATCTTACAGTGTGTCACCATGATGATTTTTGAATGATCCAAGTCTGTACAAACTGTTACTTCTGGTATTTGTCTCAAATAACAAATATAAATCATTACTATCTGCAAAATGTTATCTGCTCCTTCCAGCTGAGCTATTTCAAAACATAAAAGATATTGCTGTAAAAGTGCTGCACTCAATATGTCAGGAAATTTGAACAGCTCAGCAGTGGCCACAGGACTGGAAAATGTCAATTTACATTCCAATCCCAAAGAAAAGCAGTGCCAAAGAATGTTTAAACTACCACATAATTGCACTCATCTCACACACTAGCAAAGTAACACTCAAAATTCTCCAGATTAAGTTTCAGCAGTACATGAACTGAGAAATCCCAGGTGTTCAAACTGGATTTTGAAAAAACAGAGGAACCAGAGATCAAGATGCCAACTAGTGTTGGATCATAGAAAAAGCAAAAACATTCCCCTAAAAATCTGCTTCTCTTTCATTGACTATGCTAAAGCGATTAACTGTATAGATCACAATAAACTGTGGAAAATACTTCAAGAGATGGGAATACTAGACCACCTTACATGCTTCCTGAGAAATCTGCATGCAGGTCAAGAAGAAACAGTTAGATGAACATGGAGCAATGGACAGGTTCCAAATTGGGAAAGGAGTACATCAAAGTTGTACATTGTCAACTTGCTTATTTAACTTATATGCAGAGTATAACATGCAAAATGCCAGACTGGATGAAGCACAAGCTGGAAACAAGATTACAGGAAGAAATATCGATAACCCCATGTATGCAGATGACACCACAATTATGGCAGAAAGCAAAGAGGAACTGAGGAGCTTCTTGATGAACGTGAAAAAGCTGGCTTAAAACTCAACATTCAAAAAATGAAGATCATGGCATCTGGTCCCATCAGTTCAGTTCACTTCAGTCACGCAGTCGTGTCTGACTCTTTCCAACCCCATGGACTGCGGCACGCCAGGCCTCCCTGTCCATCACCAACTCTCATGTCCATTGAATTAGTGATGCCATCCAACCGTCTCATCCTCTGTCATCCACTTCTCCTCCTGCCTTCAATCATTCCCATCATCAGGGACTGCTCCAGTAAGTCAATTCTTTGCATAAGGCAACCAAAGTATTGGAACTTCATCTTCAGCATCAGTCCTTCCAATGAATATTCAGGACTTCCTTTAGGATTGACTGGTTTGATCTCCTGTCAGTCCAAGGGACTCTCAAGAGTCTTCTCCAACACCACAGTTCAAAAGCATCAATTCTTTGGTGCTTGGCTTTTTTTTTAAATAGTCCTGCTATCACATCCATACATGTCTACTGAAAAAAAACAAAAACAAAAACAAAAACATAGCTGTGGAACTTCACTGTTCACAGATAGCTGAAGCCTGGCTTGGAGAATTTTGGGCATTACTTTACTAGCATGTGAGATGAATGCAATTGTGAGGTAGTTTGAGCATTCTTTGGTATTGCCTTTCTTTGAGTTTAGAAGGAAACTGACATTTTCCAGTCCGTGGCCACTGCTGAGTTTTCCAAATTTGTTGGCATATTGAGTGCAGCACTTTCACAGCATCACCTTTTAGGATTTGATAGCTCAACTGAAATTCCATCACCTCCATTAGCTTTGTTCGTAGTGATGCTTCCTAAGGCCCACTTGACTTCGCATTCCAGGATGTCTGGCTCTAGGTGAGTGATCACACCTCCTTAATTATCTGGGTCATGAAAATCTTTTTTGTACAGTTCTTCTTTGTATTATTGCCATCTCTTCTTAATATCTTCTGCTTCTGTTAGGTTCATACCATTTCTGTCCTTTATTGTGCCCATCTTCGCATGAAATGTTTCCTTGGTATCTCTAATTTTCTTGAAGAGATCGCTATTCTTCCCCATTCTGTTCTTTTCCTCTATTTCTTTGCATTGATTGCTGAGGAAGGCTTTCTTATCTCTTTTTGCTATTCTTTGGAACTCTGCATTCAAATGGGTATATCTTTCCTTTTCTCCTTTGCTTTTCATTTCTCTTCTTTTCACAGCTATTTTTAAGGCCTCCTCAGACAGCCATTTTGCTTTTTTGCATTTCTTTTTCTTGGGGATGGTCTTGATCCTTTTCTCCTGTACAATGTCATGAACCTCCATCCATACTTTATCCGGTCCCATCACTTCATGGAAATAGATGGGGAAACATCATCTAAAGTCAATGAGAGACTTTATTTTCTTGGGCTCCAAAATCACTGCAGATCGTGACTGCAGCCTTGAAATTGAAAGATGCTTGCTCCTTGGAAGAAACACTATGACCAACCTAGACAGAATATTAAAAAGCAGGGACATTACTTTACCAGCAAAGATCCATATTGTCAAAGCTATGGTTTTTCAGTAGTCTTGTGTGGATGTGAGAGCTAGACTATAAAGAAAGCTGAGCACCGAAGGATTGATGCTTTTGAGAAGACTCTTGAGAGTCCTTTGGACAGGCAGGAGATCAAACCAGTCAATCCTAAAGGAAATCAACCCTGAATATTCATTGGAAGGACTGGTGCTGAAGCTGAAGCTTCAGTACTTTGGCCACCTTATGTGAAGAACTGACTTATTGGAAAAGACCCTGATGCTGGGAAAGATTGAAGGCAGGAGGAGAGGGGGACGACAGAGGATGAGATGGATGACCAATGACAGACCGACTTGATGGACATGAGTTTGAGCAAGCTCCAGGAGTTGGTGATGGAGAGGGAAGCCTGGCGTGCTGCAGTTCATGCAGTCGCAAAGAATTGGACATGACTGAGTGACTGAACTGAACAGAGCTTGTTAATCATGACTGCTTCAGATTATTGCAACTTAATCATGGGAAACACCATTTTTTGCACAACTTTCCTAAAAAGCAAGGTTACCATTTTGTCAATGCTCTGTTTTCGGTGTTGAACAATTCCTAGCCATTAACTAAATATCCTTGCCCGCTCTGCATTTCTTTTCGTAGATTTCTACTTACCATTTATTGTTTTCCCAAATCTCTGAGTTGAGCCTGCATTTAGCAAGAGATATTTTCCTCTTTCAAAACAAAATGTATTTTAACCATCAAAATCAGAAAGGCCGCCACCTCTATTTATTTTGTTAAACTTGTATTTTATGCCATTTCCAGTTGATTTTTCCTGCTGAAAATAAATACTGGCATATTGCACAGTGTTTGGAAAGAGCTCTGTTCTTTCATCATGTTAACCTTTAATTATGAAATTCTGGTTTCCTGGAAAGCATTAACAAACCCTCTCTTTTCTTAGGTTCTCCATATAGAGACAAAATCACCATAGCAATTCTTCAGCTGCAAGAGGAAGGCAAGCTGCACATGATGAAGGAGAAGTGGTGGAGGGGCAATGGGTGTCCAGAGGAGGAGAGCAAGGAGGCCAGTGCCCTGGGGGTTCAAAATATTGGTGGCATCTTCATTGTTCTGGCAGCCGGCTTGGTGCTCTCTGTTTTTGTGGCAGTGGGAGAGTTTTTATACAAATCCAAAAAAAACGCTCAGTTGGAAAAGGTAATGTCACTTTTTTGCAACTTAAAACAATTGTTGTTATAATAAAGCCAATTATTTTTTATCTTGCCAACCAAGGGTAATACTTAGAACTGTGACTGTTAACGATCTTCTGTCACTCATTATATACAAAGGTTCATAGAACTCAGGATTAGCTTTGTGCTTTTAATTTAAAGGTAATATTTTTAATTGAACTGTTTCAGAACCAGCAACTATTTTCCCTTTTATTAAAGTCTAAATTGGAAAAACTTTTGCTGTTTGAATTTCACTGTGATTAGTTTATTGGAAGAATATAATTAATGAAATAAAACTCAGAAACTGTTATATGAAGAAAAAATTGTCTCTGCAGTTAAGTGCTGTAAGATATGATACTCATTAATAGTTTCAAGTTAGAGAGTAAATATAATTTTTATTTGAAGATTTTTTCTCCAATACATTTCTATTTGAAAAATCTCAAAGCGCATTGTGGAAATTTTAATGGATATTCTACATTAATGAATATGTGAGAATATTGTGGGTGTCTTCTTTGCCATTTAATATTATTCTTAGTGCATCTTTTTTGTCTTGCACTTGAGTCTTTAGAAGAATATATATAAACCTCAAAATATTGTGATTATTGCAATTTTCCTTAGGAATTTAATATATTTAATCTTTGTACAAATATGCTTGCATTCTAGTCTTTAAAACCTTTGTGAACCTAGCTCATATTATATATTTCTAGTCCTATAATTCCATTAGTTCTAGAAATATGAGAATGGATATTTATAGAGAAATATTTCTGATAGTATGTGCTACTCTTTAATATAAATGTATGACTCGGAACATGAAATTCAGCTTTAAAATTTTTAAGCCTTTTGGAAGTCTTTTAATATATAAACATCTCTTCTGTTTATAACTGAAAAGCAGTTTTTTAGATCTTAATTTTTAGATACTGCATCAGAGTGAGATTATATTGCTTTAAATATTGAAAAGGTTTATAAACATTTATTGGTAAATATAAAAGTAGAAATATGATATTTGCTTCATATTTAATAATTTATAATACAGTTATCTTTTCAGAAATCAAAATTCTGGATACAGCATTCCTACACTTCACTTAATACACTAAATTCAATTTACTTCACTTAATTTAATTAAGGAAGGTAATTAATTCCTTGAAATAGTGTTAAATGACTATTCTGATAGTACCATTCTATGAGTAAAATAGCCAACTAAAAAGTTTGAGAAATTTGGACAACTATATGATTTATTTAATGGCTGTATCTGCTGATCTGACTAAATCAAATATCTTTTGCCACAGATGTTACTGAAAAATAGGTCTAAGTACACTTAATCAAATATCTTTTGCAGCAGGTGTGACTGAAAAGTAGGTCTAAGTACACTTTTTACATTATGATTTTTATTATGATGTCAAAATGAAGTTTGTGGTCAAATCCTAAGAACTAATCAAAGAAGAAAGTTATTAAGTCCTCAATTTTCATATTTACTATAAGTTATCAACAAATGTGATATTTGGTTAGTTAATGCTTAAAATGAGTCCCAAAGTAATGTAAGGAACTTAGGTTGCCTAGTTAGAACTTCACATCATCCCTATGCAGTAGTTTTCATTCACTTATAGCTCAGGTTTAAAATAAAACACATACATTAATCTCTTGACAGCATATGATAATCTATTGCCCTTTTCTCTTTGTATCCTGTTTGTATGATTTACCTGGGCCTTGTCTCTATGTACAATTATTTTATAGCATTAAGGTGTTTTTAAAGGACATGGGAATTTACTTTTTGTACAATCACCTTTACTGTTCTTATAAATAACTAGTTTAGTTGAATTTTTCACATATCAACCAGTTTTCAGTTTCTGTGGACTTCTATGACCTTCTTAAAAATTAAAGTGGGAATCAATTGACCTGTTTGGGCTTAAGCAGATAAAATATTATATTGGAAAAAAAGAGCTGTTTTGATAGGACGTGAGCATATGAGTCACATCCTCTGATGTCAGCATCTCCACAAAGCTTCCATAATGAAGTTCAAATTCTCTAGCTTCTCAGAGGAGACATTTCAGGATCTCTCTTTATTCATCTTTGTAGTTTCATATTTTGCTTCTCCCAAATTTGTGCTTGTACTATAACCGCACTAAATTGCTTTCTATTTTCCAAGGTCAGCCAGCTTTTTAAAATACTCTTCCCATTTGACCTGAGCAAGCTTTGTCCATTTTTTACCTGACAAATTCCTACTAGTCATTTTAGATTAGGCATTCAAGACTAGGCATCAACTTACCAAGAAAGGTTTTCCTAATCAATAGGTATAATGAATCTGTGTACAGGGTACAACTATTTCCACAAGGTGGTGTTAGATTTTTATTTTCTATTCCAATGAAATTGGCTCATCAAAAAAGAAGGAGAGTTCCAGAAAAACATCTACTGCTTTATTGACTATGCCAAAGCCTATGATTGTGTGGATCACAGCAAACTGTGGAAAATTCTTAAAGAGATCGGAATACCAGTCCACCTTACCTACCTCCTGAGAAATGTGTACGCAGGTCAAGAAGCAACAGTTAGAATGGGACATGGAACAATAGACTGGTTCCAAATCGGGAAAGGAGTACGTCAAGGCTGCATGTTGTCACCCTGCTTATTTAATGTATATGCAGAGTACATCATGTGAAATGCCAGGGTGGATGAAGCACAAGCTGGAATCAAGATTGCCCAGAGAAATATAAAAAACCTTAGATATGCAGATGACACCACCCTTATGGCAGAGAGCAAATAACTAAACAGCCTCTTGATGAAAGTGAAAGAGCAGAGTGAAAAAGTTGGCTTAAAACTCAGCATTCAAAAAACTAAGATCATGGCATCCAGTACAAGCACTTCATGGTAAATAGATGGGAAAACAATGGAAACAGTGAGAGACTTTATTTTTGCAGGGGGGCTCCAAAATCACTGCAGATGGTGACTGCAACCATGAAATTAAAAGATGCTTACTCCTTGGAAGAAAAGCTATGATCAACCTAGACAGCATATTAAAATGTAGAGATATTACTTTGTCAACAAAGGTCCATCTCCCAAAGTTATAGTTTTTCCAGTGGTCATGTATGGATGTGAGAGTTGGGCTATAAAGAAAGCTGAGCACTGAAGAATTGATGCTTTTAAACTGTGGTGTTGGAGAAGACTCTTGAGAGTCTCTTGGACTGCAAAGAGATCAAACCGTTAGTCCATCCTAAAGGAAATCAGTCCTGAATATTCATTGGAAGGACCTGTTCTGAAGCTGAAGCTTCAATACTTTGGCCACCTGATGTGAAGAACTGACTCATTGGAAAAGACCCTGATGCTGGAAAAGATTGAAGGCAGAAGAAGAAGGGGACAACAGAGTATGCAATGGTTGGAAGGCATCACCAATTCGATGGACATGAGTTTGAGCAAACTCCAGGAGTTGGTGATGGACAGGTAAGCCTGGCATGCCGCAGTCCATGGGGTCACAAAGAGTTGGACACGACTGAGTGACTGAATCGATCTGATTTAAAAGAAAACCATATGACTCTATCTGTACATCTCATTTTTTGAAAAAGCTTAGCTAACTTCAGAAACTATTCTCATTCCAAGAACATTTGCTGCCCCTTTGAGAAAGTTGGGAATGAATTTTATCCATTTCAAACAAGGTCCATTCTTTCCTCTGTGAAGCCTTTGACAAGAGTTCTCCCTTGAAAGTAAAAGTGAAAGTGTAGTCTCTCAGTCCTGTGCAGCTCTTTGTGACCCCATGGACTGTAGCCTGCCAGGCTCCTCTGTCCATGGAATTCTCTAGGCAAGAATACTGGAGTGGGTTGCCTTTACTTTCTCAAAGGGATTTTCCTCACCCAGGGATCAAAGCTAGGTCTTCCTCTTGGCAGGCAGATTCTTTACCATCTGAGCCATCAGGGAAACTTAGCTCACTATTTTATTCATATTTGCTGATTTCTGCGGGGGATAGGGGAGGTCCCCCTTTCCTTATTAGAGTCTTACCTCTTAATTCCTTTAGGAAAAGGGACTAGTGAGTTTGATTTGTATCTCCATATCTCAGACAGTTTCTGTTGGCGTAAGACTCTTTCTTCCTTTTTATAGTTCTCTGTTTTTCTCCTTCCTTCCTTTTCTGTCTCTTTACCTGTTAAATAATGAAACTGATTCCAGAAACTTAGAAAAGTTGATCATAAATAATAAAAAAGAACTATGTTTTCACATAATTGAAAAGAAATACGTTTATAAAGTAAATAAATAATAGGTTTATTAGATGTGATCCAATGTATTTATTGTGATAAATTATGTTCTGAGCTCCATTCCTCTTCATTTTTCCTGAGAAAAATATTTTACTTTGTTGGGTTATATGGTTTAACACCTTAGTTAATTTATTAAAATTAGCTGTGAAATATTCCTAGATTTTATTGTAAAATATGTATGTGAGTGCACAGAAATTTAGTTTATTTGCACTTGTGATTTGTGTCTTTAATTGAGATTTTTAGATTTTAAAACCAAAGTAAATATTTTTAAAATTATTCATTTACTCAATAATTATTTATTGAGAACCAAGTGTGCAATGAATTTTATTTGAACTTTGGAGTAAGCAAGTATATATTATTCATAATTCCGGCTCCCAAATACTTTATCTCTTACCTCTTTATCTTTCTCTGTTTTATTTCTTCTTTCTTTAATTCATAATATTCTAGGATTTTTAAAAAGAACAAATGAAAATTTCTATCTTTATCTAAATAAGCTGGTGGATATGATATACATGAAATCTAGTTGAAAATGAAGTTTATTTATAAAAGTTATGAATAACTAATATATTACCTTTCAAGTCTTACCTCTGATAATGATAATAAAATGAGTGATTATTATTAAAGGTGAAAATAATGTCTTTTATAGTATATATTTTGTAAGATATTAAAGGATCACACTGGTCTTAATTACTATAAAGTTTTTATATTTCTGAGCTGTTTGAGAATTAAGTGTACTATAAGAATGTGTTATTTTTAAATGAGGGCAGGTTAAACTAAAAAGAGAAGATAATGCTGAAATATGTAGACCTTATAAAAATATAAAAATTGTAAGTTGCATTCCTTTCCAATAACCACAAGATGGTGTATTATAATTTTTAAAATACCTAATGATTTTAATTTTGATGCAAATATTAATGCCTCAAGGACATATTGCTTTTCACATTTATTCAAACTTGTAAACTAAATAGGTGTTTTTCTTTTTTTGATGGTTTTCACCATATAACCTGACCATTACAAAAATCACTTAAAATGTTTTTCCAATTTGTACATGTTTGAAAAACAACTAATCAACATGTGCATTTTCTAATTTTCTTTTTGCCTTGTATTTTCCTTGCTTTTAAAAACGTTAGTACTTGAGGTTCATTCAGTAAGCAATTCAAGAAATTGTTGCACGTCTTAGGCAATTATCAATGCATTTCAGGTAACATAGATTTGTTTGAAATAGTCTGTGTTTACCTTTTAAATCTTACTTATAACTTAAAAAACTTGCTTAATATTTAGAATTTTAATTTCTCTGGTAATATATTTTTATGATAATACATTGATTTTTATGAGTTATAAATTGATGTAATAATTTGTATAATACTATATAATGATACTTATGTATTAATTTATGTTTGGAATTATTAATCATTTCTTAAATTTTTGAATATGTTCACTTTTGAAAGCTATATATAATTCTGCCTTCTTTTGATATCCAATGAGAATGGTAATATAACTTACATAGTTGCACCTTTTGTTTCTGTGTGATACATATATAAATAGATTTATTTCCATGTAACTGAAATAGATTTGCCTGTACAAACTGTTCCTTATTGAACATCAGGTTGATTACAAATCTTTGCATTTCTTGATATGAAAATATAATAAAATATTCCCTTTCTGTTATTTAAGATTAAAGAAAATATGGTAAATACATCTTAGAAATAAAAATATATAAATTATTGCTGGATATTGAATTTCTAAGCTACATTCTGTGTCTTGGATACATATTTTGTGCTTTCCTGCATGGTGATTAAAGTACATTTTAAGAGCTATTTTGTACAGTTGTTTTTCAGGACATAGTACATTTTAGTGTACATAGTTGTTTGTATTATAGAACACTGGTAAATCTTATCAACAATAATCTTTATATAATGTGGTGATTTTCAGTCATTGAAAATTCCAAAAAAGTGTTGTGGGCTCATAGAATGTTCTTCAGTGTATAGTTGAATGAGAAATGTAGAAGGCAGTTGTAACTCATAGAAGGACAAATGAATGAAACAAAGAAATATGAGGAATAAGAAGAAAATCATAGTGGTTTAGTTTAAACTTGCAAGACTAGAGATTCTGTATGAAAAATTATTCAGAGGAAAAACACTTTTCAAAGCTGGCTGAATCTGTATTTCATGGAATCAGGAGAATTAAAACAAGATGTTCATAAATCCTTATGCACAAATTGCTTCCAGAATGCCGAAGAATTAGTTCTAACAGAAGTAATGCTTCATAAAAGAAGACATTTATTGGAGAAGATATATGAAAGCAAACATTGTCATAAATCATCAGTAAAAATTTATTGCAATATTTACATTTTTCCAAATAATACTTACAAACCATGGAATATTTATACTTTTCATATAGGGAGTTTGTATTTAATATATGGAGTTTTAACTGTTAACATTCTAAGTACATTTTTAATATAAAGTCTAGCTATAAAGCATGTTGCTACTCAAAAGTTAAAAGTGGCAAATAAACTTTGGACAAAAGTGTATTTTGTCTTGTTTTTATATTACTGCCTTTCTCTGAAAGCAGAGCATCTCTCAGTTTCGACTAATAACCTCTATAGGGACTAACTGGATGGCTCAAAACAAAAAACCTTTTTATATATAAATATAAAATAACACTTCAATTGCCAGTCTTCCTTTTGCTCACTAAATAGTTGCAAATCAGCAAAAGAAGTTTTGAGTCATTTGTTTATGATGGCTCATACTCTTTTAATGCCCATAAAGTTTTAAAACAAGATTATAGCTGGTTTTCATAAATGACTTTAGAATTTTTAAAGTATTATATGTCATGTAAGTACAAAGTTACTCAGAGCTATGCAAAGATTATTATCCATATTGAGCAGAAGAGGATAAGTATATCAAGGGTCGAGTATGTTTCTCAAGTAGAAATATGCCTATTCTGTTTACACCACTATGCAGGACATAAAAGTAGAACATTTAGCTATTTTTCTTGGCAGGTTTTATCCCTGATGTTGTATTGACAAAATGTATGGATTAGGAGTTTGAGTTAGATAAATAGACTGTGGGCTTTGATCATGAGCCCTGTATAGTTATTTCACTTTCCTGAACATTAAGCATGAGTTTTGAAATTTAAAAAAAAAAAAGAAAAGACTTGGAATCATTCTTCAAGTGTGTTCAACTTTGTGTTATATTAATCTTTCTATATATCTTTTAAATAAATGAATGGGTTACAAATACACCATAAATGAAAATGTTTTAGAAGTTAATATAGTTAACATATATAGAGCTTTTTGCATGTCTGTCATATACTAAGAAGCTTTCATTATAATATAATTATTATTTTTATTTATAAAACTGATACATTTTAACTGCTGTACTTTAAAGGAAAGAGAGCTTTCCTGGAATTAAGCATTAGTTATTTGGATGTTACATACTTTGTTGAAAAAATGTTATTATTATAACTACTGGCAAGAATATGATTAACATTGCTTTTTCTTAAAATTCACTTCACAGCTGTATCGACTAAAATGGTGTTGAAGCTTGTCAGACCTAATTTATTGATTTTTCTAACTTAAGTAAGGGAAGTGTAAAAATGTATAATGATGCCCCATTTTTCTCTGCCTCATTTATTTGCAAAATGTAATATAAAGTTATTCAGTAATAGTCAAGGTTTCTGAGAATATTTTAATCTTTGGTTTTGTTTATCATTGTAAAATAATCCAAGCTAAAACATAGAAAGCTTTGTCATTTTATTTATTGAGAAAAAATAATTTAGTGCCATAATTTTTTCTGTCTGATTTATTATTTAGTATTCAAAAATTACCATTTGTTAATAATAGAGTCCAGGTAAAAGAACTTAGCTGAAATTCAAATCACAGTTAGTGAGGCAGGCTAATATAATAACACACAGAATGGAAGTCAAGAGAACAGTATTCCTCTTTTAGTTAGAATATCAATGTGTACATACCTGTCTGACTAGTGCACAGTATATTTAAATAATATATATGTATATATGGACTTTTTAAAAAGAGTACTGCTCTAAGACTAAGCATCAAGATCAAAGTTTATATATATATAAAGTTTATATATATATATATTGGACATGAGTATCTTAGCTAGTCATTTTTCATCTCATTGCTTCACTGTTACATTCATACAGCTTTAGGTAAATCTACTCTGATAGATAGCACTAGCTATTTGATATTTTTAAAAGACTTCCAATTAAAGAGTAAAATCAAAATAAATGGGCCTTGTTAAATGACATTTATCTTCATTATTTAGGACACCAACATTTATATAAAATGTTGCATATTGCATCCAATATACTTTTTATTTCCCTTTAGTTATTATTCAGTTAATTTAGGTATTACCTAAAGTGGAACAATTTTCCACAGGGATTAATTACAGTGACTGTTTGGATTTGTCTCTACTACATGTGATCTGGAATTCTTGATCAAATGGCCTACAGCATCCGAAATTAATTAGAAAATGTCTGAGAATGAATGAGGTATCCATAATCAGTGAACAAATAATTTAAATGACAAACAAAACAAAACATTTTCGTTGAGAGATGCTGTATATATTAGGACGTTGCACTACAAAGTCTCTTAGAAGCAGTTTAAAGATGTTTTGAGTGAGTGAGGGAAGTCGCTCAGTTGTGTCCGACTCTTTGCAACCCCGTGGACTGTAGCCCACCAGGCTCCTCCGTCCATGGGATTCTCCAGGCAGGAATACTGGAGTGGGTTGCCATTTCCTTCTCCAGGGGATCTTCCCAACCCAGGGATTGAACCCCGGTCGTCCTCATTGCAGGCAGATGCTTTAACCTCTGAGCCACCAGGGAAGTCAAAGATGTTTTAATAAGCTTCAAATAGAAACTGTACACAAATATGGTTGGAAATTGTTCTGAATATTGGAAGAATATTTAGTTAATTTAATACCCTTAAAAAATAAGACAGTAAGATGTATAGCATAGTTTCCTCTTTACAAAATAAATACTAAATAGAGACCTAATAATAGCATATAATATTTATGATTATTTCTCCTTCAATTGGTGAATTATTATATATTCAACATGAAAGTGATGAGCTTCAAAGTTTAAAAAATTAAACTTATTTTTCATCAGTTGCTTTTTTTTAAGACATTGCTAAACATAAAGGATTTAACTTAAAAATGAAGTTTAAATATATCACTGTTCAATGTGGAGCATGTTTGCAACTAGATTTCTAATACTAAAAAAATTTATGTGCTTCTCAAAATGCTATCACATCTTATATCATATAAACATATCTATAAATTAGAAAGTTACGCTATTAAGATTAAATTATTCTATAACACCACAAATGATATTCTTGAGAACATTTATCTGTGGACTATTTATGTGTTGTCTTATACTTAAAAGGCAATGTACATTTAGACAAATTCATTATTTTTAAGGTTTCCAAACCTTCATTGTTTCAAGAATTAGAGATGTGTAATACAGGTTGCCTCATTAAATATAGTGAATTTTATAATGAGTTTAACTAATTTAAATGCAATTATACATGCTAACAGCTCAAAGATTTAAATTTTCATTTTCAGGAATCTTCTATTTGGTTAGTGCCACCCTACCATCCAGACACTGTTTAGTAAACTTTTGAAACTTACTAAAAGAGGTTTTTAATAATGGTTAGTATCCTTGCACCTTTTTTTCTTTTTGTAGTCTGTCATATTGTGCAGAAACATTTTTGTTGTTGTTTTCACCCTAAGAAACTTACTTTGACACAATTTGTGTGTTTCTGTCCCTAAGAAGTGGTTTGAAAAGCATGGTAGTTTTCTCTTTCTTCCTCCCTCAATCTCTCTCACTTCCTCCCTCCCTTAATTTCTTCCCTCTTTCCTTGTCCCCCGCCCCCTTTTCCTCTCTTCCTTTCTCTTTTATTCTTTCTTCTCCTCCCCCCTCCTCCTCCTCAGCTTCCTTCTTCTGCATTATAACTCAGAAAATTCCTGTCAAGTGCATTTAGGTTTTACAAAATCTTATTCCATAGTTCAATAAAAGGACATGTAAGAAATTCTGATCATGATATGAATTAGGAAACACATTTGTCTCTATCAAATGACAAGTTAGAAGTTTAAAAATCAGACATGGTAATTTTTTGGCAACGTACAACACAGAGAAACAGCTATATTTCACAATCGTCTGTACAGTTTCAACTTTAGGTCTTACAGAGATCAAGATACAGAATTTACATTTTAAAGCTTAAAAAAATTTTTAAAAATGTGTTTTCTTTAGTGATACAAGTGAACCATACTTTATGGTATCATTAAATTTTTAAAATTTTTCAATGTTGTCTCAAATTTTTGCTCAAATCTAAAGATTTTCATAGTTTTGTGAAGGATTGGAAATATTATATAAGTAAGAAAAGAACCTACAGTTTCATGGTGACTGTATTAGAACCTAAGATAATACTATTTTTTTAGGTAAAACATATTGATAAATCAAAAAGAACTGTCAAAGTCAGCTTATTTAGAGAAAAAAATAACAAAAGTAGTAACATATTATAATCAAAACTACTGATTGACTGCTTAAAGCTTGCTTGATTAAATTTTTTACTTTCTAATGGCTCAAGATAATAGAGAAAGCCTAAAATGATAATGGTGGGATTACATGTTTACAATTTTCAGAGTTTATAAATTTGTAAATATCATTTACTTGAGATAATTTTAAATTATTTATGCTTGATTGGGGCTGGATATATGCTTATAATTTATATTAATCAGTATTACAAGTTTCATGTTACATAAAATTGCTTTAAAAGAGTTTAAATGCATTTATTTGTAGTCTGAAGTTAAGTATAGGCTATTAATACAATTGACTTCCTAACTAACTAGAAATAAAACTGAATCGGTTCATGGTTGAATAGTTATGTACATTTGTAAGATTTTTTCCTGAGAAAATCAGTTGTTTAGACCACTCTCTTACTATGGACAAAACAATATCTCTATTTTATTACTTTTGAAATCAATATAATCATGATATCTAAAAACTGAGTTTGCCAAAGAGAACATTATAAATTTTTTTAATATTGGGGAAATTTAGTTATTTTAAATGAAGGCTTATTTCAAACAATTAACATTATTCACATCCTATAACATTTTTAAAGTGTCGATGGCATCAAGTTCTGACATTGTTATATTATCTAATCAATTCTTCTGTTAAATGTTTCAACAGAGAACCAAGACTAAATTACATCAAGACTATGTATTCCTCCCTCTTTTGGAGTCAGATTTTTCCATTTCTACAGTGTTGTCATCATCACCATCTTCATCATCATTTTCATCATGTTCTTAATAAATACATCTAATAGTAGGTATTAAGTAACAAGAAACACTGTGTCCATATACTGGCTATCAGGTGTCATATAGATCCTTTACTAGAAATAGAATCTGTGAATTTCAAAACCGTATAATTTAGCACATAATAAATAATACATAGAGATAACTTGCAGTTAGTTTGGAATTCATGTATAGCATTTAATCATCTCCCATGACAAATACTAATAAATTAATATTTTTTATTAATTTAATGTTATTAAATAACAAAATTTTATCTGATTAATTAGCTCACTTGTACACAACGTATTTTACTAAGATTCTGAAAAAAAATTTTAAGCAATTGAATTACAAACATTATTTAAAAAGAATTAAAATGTTAAGGTCATGTATGGCTATTGTTAATTCAGTCAACATGTGTACAACAGTGCTGTGAGCACTTGATCTCTACTTTTTACAATTCAATGAGAGGAAAACATGGAAGCCCAAGAGGTCAGACAGAGAAACATGATAGTGAGGGAAAAATAGTAAATTGAGTGGAAATAATAAGCCTGGTCAACTGGAAAGTGGTTCCTGAATAAGTTAAAATTTGAGACATGTCTGGAGGTAAGGGATAAAACTGAACTGATGTGAAAAATGAAAGAACTCTGCTGAGTACCAGAGCAAGAAGACACAAAGGAGAAAAACTTTGGAGGTCCAAAGAGAAGCATGTATGTAAAGAGAAAAAACAAAAAAAAAAGGAGAGGAAGAGGAATAGGTTGGGGGAGAGATAAGGTAAAATTAACTCGGAGAGGTCATGATGGAAAAAAGAGATTTGGATTTCACCTGTTTATTGGACAAGAAAATACTATTAATAACGGATATTTAAAACAATAGATTATTGTTGATAATTGTGAGAATTTCAGGAATAGACAAGGCATAGGTTTGGGATGATCACTAAGGAAACTCTTCAGCAACCTAAAGAAGAAAAATGAGAATATAGCCAGGAATGGACAAGAAGCTATCAGGGCAGGATCAAAATACATAAAGTTGGGTATCAGAATATCTTGCTGGAGGTGCAGTTGTGAGCTGCAGAAAGTGAGTTATCCTCTGTCATATAGATGCCTAACTTAATTCAGTATTAGTCTGTGTCACAAAAGGTGATATATGAAAAGTATTTTTAAAAATATAAGGCATGTATATGGTATTAACCATTGTTATCCTACATTATTTTGGAATTCAGTTCAGTTCAGTTCAGTCGCTCAGTTGTGTCCGACTCTTTGCAACCCCATGGACTGCAGCACAACAGGCTTCCCTGAACATCACCAACTCCCGAAGCTTGCTTTTGGATTTTGGAATTAGCCTAAGATGATAAACAACAAAGAAGCAACACAAAATGCAAAACAAAAAAGACTTCACATGCATATTTGATTAGGTTTATTTCATTATGTTTTCATATCACTTTTTGGAATTGTGTAAATTTTTCATTCTTGTCCACATTTTTAGTTGTTGTCCAAATTTTTTGTTCTTGCAAGAAAAGAGCCTAAGTCTTAGACCATCTGAATGTCAACAACAATATGCAACTAGTTCATGAATCTGATTTATATGTAACTAACACATGTATCTCAGTTAGATGGAAAGGGAGACTAACAAGTTTCCGTCTTATGTTTTCACTCTGTAATAGGTATTTGAGGAGTGTGTAATAAGTTCCAGGTATATAGAATTTCTGGCAAATCTATTGCCAATGAAATAGGAATTAAAAAATATATATATATAGGGTCATTTCTTCTTCATGGAATAAATTATTTATCAGTCCTCAGTAATCAAGTTGATGATACCAAAAGTTTAGTTAATATTTGTGCATGGATTTTTAAATGTGATACAATGTCATTTCATGATTAGGTCATATGTGTTTGTAATCTTCACCGATAGTTTTATAGGCATGATCACAAAAAAGATATAATGAATACCAAAAATAATTTTCCATATTTTATGTCTAAATGTGTGAGTGCTATTTTTGTTCTGTTTTGAAAGACAAAATCAAGAATCCATGTTTAAAGAAAATTTTCATATCTTACATTATGATCTAAAAGCCAGTATATTTTGTCTAATTTTTTTTAATAGCATGGATGGATTTCTGGTAGCTGATTTATTTGTGCATGTATTTAAAATTTAAGGTAGATTATATCTTATGTTAATCAATTATATATCTTAAAATGTCATTCAAATTATGTGTGATGTATGCATTCCTAGCTGGCAGTTCACTATCAGGTGGAGATTTTCTTTAAACTTGCCCACTTTGATAAAATATTTTAATTACCATGTTTTGAGTATTAAAAGTGGAATAATTTGATATAACCATTATAATGGAGTTTTTCAAAACTTCAAGGCTGCTATGTTGACAAGTCTGTTGAGACTGAATTTAATATTGTTTCAGGACCATTGCAGTCTATGTGTTTGTAATATTTCCTTTTCTGTGTTATTCTGTAGAGGTCCTTCTGTAGCGCCATGGTAGAGGAACTGAGGATGTCCCTGAAGTGCCAGCGTCGGTTAAAACACAAGCCACAGGCCCCAGTTATTGTGAAAACAGAAGAAGTTATCAACATGCACACATTTAACGACAGACGGTTGCCAGGTAAAGAAACCATGGCATAAAGCTGGGAGGCCAAACACCCAAGCACAAACTGTCGTCTTTTTTTCCAAACAATTTAGCGAGAATGTTTCCTGTGGAAATATGCAACCTGTGCAAAATAAAATGAGTTACCTCATGCCGCTGTGTCTATGAACTAGAGACTCTGTGATCTAAGCAGTTGCAATGATCAGACTTGATTTATAAACATCATGGATCAACCGAGTTACACGGGGTTACACTGTTTATCATGGGTTCCTCCCTTCTTCTGAGTGAATGTTACATAACCATTTTGTGGCTGGTTTCAAATGCAGTCCGGGAAGAAATTACAGGTTCCTTTTGAGGTTCAACTGTTGCCAGGAGATGGAATATCAATGCCCCAAGGGTAACCAGAGGAAAAAAAAATCATTAAGAATAAAAATACTTGGAATCAGCAAAAACTGTAGTGTTACAAGAGACAGTTAAGTCTTCTGAACACCCAGATAAGAGGGTGATGATGTCACTAGCCCCCAGCTACTCAGTATAATGGTCATCTGAATAGACAATATGTGCTTATAGGATGTGAAGAAATGTAAAGCAAAACAAATCTGAATTTCATGGCAAGTGGAATATAAAGCAGATCTTCATCAGTGTTTTTCTTTCTTTTCTTTTTGTTTTTTTGACAGTCTGTGTCACTGATTGAAATAGAAGTGTCAAATTACCAAGGCAATAATGTTTTTTCTTATATTCACTGTGGCAGGAGATTTAACATGTATCTCTACCAAATCCCTACCTATTCCAGCTACCCTTTCCCCAACCTCACACCAAGAATAAAAAAGCAACAGTTGGTTCAGAGATTCTGAATTAAAATGGATGATGTTTTGCAATCTTTTTCTTAAGCTGTAAAAGAGGGCTGAGTATTGATAGTTCTATGGAAGACTGAAACTTTCATTCTAACATTCAGACATGTTAATCCAAAACCTCCTTCCTGCTATAAATGAACTTGATGGAGCCTGGGCAGATCTCAGTGAAAGGAGAAAGGGGACTGGTCATCTAAAGAGAAGTATGTGTGGTGAACTCTGACGTGGACTGCATTTATCAATACAGTCACAATGTTAAATGAACAAAATTCTTGAGCAGTTTTTTTCAAAAAATGTTCAGGTTTATTTGTGGAAATGCAAGATTTCTATGAAAATAGTTTTTGTATGGAAATTTTTGTAATACTTTTTATCAACAAAATAAGAACATGCGTTCCTGTCAGGGGTGTGATGTCGAGCATGAATGGTAGTGCGTGTGCACCACCAACGTTTGGTGAAAACTATTTTTATCAAGAAAAAAAGGAGTCATAGAAGAGAAATATTTTCAAGTTAGATAATATAAAAGCTAGGTGCACTACCACCACTGCTTACCATGCCACACCCCTGGTTTCCACGAGGCTGATAACATACTGTAATGAACAATTGTGTGTAAAATGGTAAAAGACACAGACCTCTTGACAACATTGTGATAACAGTTGAGTGCACACAGTTTGCTGTTTGAATCCAATGCACAAAATTTAAAAAATCATTAAAATTATGTCCATTTTACTTTCAGCTTTGACTTTCATTTTTCTCTAATATGGGTAAATGAGTACACTATTTGTTGTTTGCATGAAGGGAAGTACACTTCCTGAATCCTTCCAGGTCATCAAGGATGACCACTTCAAAACTGCCTGGAGAAAAGAAGAAAAAAAGATCAGGCTAAAAGCTGGGCCAGAATAGAAAATGTAATCTTCAGGCTTAGGACAGTTCAGATGTGAAAAAGAACAGTTTTAGAGGATACAGTCATGATCTTAGCTCTTCTGTGAGTGGACATTGATTATGTCCATAGTGTTGTATAAGACAGTATAGTGATTATGATATTATATGTGAACTTCAACTCATGTCCAATTTAAGAATTCATTGCACATTGATAATTTAATGCAGTAAAGGGAGAGGAAGAGATAGGCTCAATATCAACAATAAATTAAAAAAAAAAAAACTAATTTTAACTAGAACTCCTATCCAAAAAAAAAAACCCCAAAACATACATTTCTAATAGCCATTACTTAAAAATTCAATTTCTAAGGATTTTCAAAATTTCTAGTGTCAGGGTTAAGTTAAATTTCATATTTCAAGGACATTTACGTCCCAAAATTAAATTTTAGGAAGTTGCACAAGTTGCTGTTACAAATCTCAACATTTTTGTTTTGTATTGGTAAATAACCTCAAATAACATAGCTCATAAAATATTCAGATTTTGGTCTGAATATTAAGCTTTCACTCAATTAGATTCTAATAAGATTTTAAAGCACTTTTAAATTTCAATTCTTCATTATATTACAAACATAATAGGCAGAAAATGATGACTATCTTTTAAATAGTCTGGGATTAATTATTTATATCTTTGGTATGATCTGATAATTTAAGAATTAACGTAAAAAGTTTAAAAAGTATAAAAAATTTTGCTGTATTTTAACTCCAAAGGTTATTTAGAATATAAAAATGATGTATAATATTCAATTTTTATCCATTTCCTGAAAGGTTTCTACATTACTGCCAAAATAGATATTGCTCTATTCATTGCATATTTATACATATATGAAGTACTGTTCTTAATTTTATTAAAATTCGGTTACTTTCAAAATAATTTCAACCAGTGAAAGAATATCTCTTATCTGTGGAAAGGCAGTGTATTGGCATAAGATTATTTTCCAGTGTCTACCACTCAAATTATAAGAAGAAGAAGAAGAAATGCCTGTTCTAGTTGACAACATAACCTGATGACTCCAGGTAATAAGTGGAGATACATACATCACAAATAAATAACTCTGGCCACTAAGGAACACTGGGGGAGGATATATTTATATATATCACCACTAAATAATGCTAATCAGATGAAAATATCAAAGATTTATATTCAGTATATTTCATAGAAAATTAGTCCTAACAGCTATGAGAATGCCACAGAGATATATTTATATATTTACAACTGAATAACCCTAATCATTATGGGAGCACCAAGGGAATAGATTCTATTTTACAAACATGTAAAATGGATAAGGATATTTTATAAATTAAAATCTTTCAAATATTTTTCACTTCAGTTATATATTTTTAAGAATAAGTTCCTTGTTATTATTAAATGAATTTATGTACTAAACAATAATGCTTTTTAACGAATTTTAGCACAGTGCTTCTAAATGTTTATTATGAAATGTGAATGCAGCCAATTGTGTACAATGCAATGTATAAAGGGAATCATAGCATCAGATGTACAATAGAATTATAGCATCAGGCTGTAGTGTGCATCAAAGATTGTCACTGGGTGTGGGCTATTCTATTCCAAGACTAGGCTTACTGACAGTCACTTCCAACACTGAGGTGTATATATAAGCAGAATACTTTAATAGAGAAAAGAGATTGCCCACTGTTTCAGGAAAGAGAGCGTAAAAGGTACAGGAATAACTTCCTTTGTTTCTGATCAAGGCAAGCAAGGTATGGAAAACAATATGGGCCAGGCTCACTTAGGAATGTTGTCCTCAGTTTAGAAGATGGTGCAATGGCAGTTGGCTCAGGGGTAAAGAATCTGCCTACCAATGAAAGCGACTCAGGAGTTGTGGGTTTGATCCCTAGGTCAGGAAGATCCCCTGGAGTAGGAAATGGCAACCCACTCCAGTATTCTTGCCTGGAGAAAATCATGGACAGAGGAGCCTAATGGGATACAGTCCATAGGATGGCAAAGAGGCAGACACAAGTGAGTGACTGAGCATGCACACAGTCACAATGGCAGGACAAACCTGGTCTTGAAGGTCTTGAGTGTATCTGTGATTTGAATCCTAATAACTATACTACTGACTCACTCTCAGACAGCCCTTTGTGTCTGCAGCACAATCATTATTATAGAGAGATTTCTCTCTTTTCTTGCCTTCTGGGGATTTCCTTAATTTCTCTACCATGTTGGATCCCCCGTTGCTTCTAACAGATGTTCTCCCTTTCCTAGGTTTATCTCTAATTTTGATGAATTATAAAGAAGGACAACCTCAGAGGTCAAGTTTTTTGATATTCCAGTCTAAAAAATGCTTTTATTCTACTCTCATATAAATAATTATTAGTTTTCTGGGGGGTGTCTAATTCTAAGTTGAAAATAATTTTCTTAGATAAATTTGAAAACCTTCTTTCACTGCTTTCTTACTTTCAACTCACCCTGTGCAAATGTGAAGGCATTCAGATCTCCAACTCTTTGTGATTTTTTTATTCTCTCTTAAATTTTTTTTTCCTTCTGATTGTCCAGAGTACCCTAAAATATTGGAGCTACTGAAGTCCTAAGTGTACATCTATAAGATTTGCTTTCCTATTTCTCATGTCTGTCATCTTTATATTTCAAATTACTGAATTGAGTTTTTTTCATTTCTACCTAATTATTTTAATTTTTATGAATTCTTATTTTATGAAAGTAATAATTTCTCATATGTTTGAAGCGAGTGACAGTAATCTTAAGACATTTCCTTCTTCCTGAAAAGACCTCAGTTTTGTTTTGTTTTGTTTTTTCCAAGTTGCATTTTTCTATATGCTTGTTTGGATTTCTATCTTCTGTATTAGAGCTTTTCTTCAGATGCTTGTTAATTCTTCGCAACCTGTTAATGATTAAGAAAAGGGAACTAAAGTCTGATTTGAGAGCTCTATGTGCACAACAGGGTAGGGGAGACTTTTCATCTAGTTAGAGTTTTATCACAGATAAGTCTAGTTGGACTATTTATTAATGAATCCTTTGAAACATCCCTGTCTTTGGATCTTTCCTTTGATTACACCCCAGGAGTATCTTTTAGTTTTCTTCCTGAAGATTAAGCCTCAACTGCCAGTGTTCTGCTAATCACTGGTTAAGAGCTCTTGAGATCACTACATTCTGCATTCAGAATGACTAAGGTCACTTATTATCAGGCGTCTCAGGAGTAAAAAGCCCACCTGCTAGTGCAGAAGACATTAAAGATGAGGGTTCGATTCCTGGGTCGGGAGGATCCCCTAGAGGAGGAAAGGGCAACCTACTTTAGTATTCTTGCCTGAAGAATCCCATGGACACAGGAGCCTGGCGGGCTATAATCTGAGGGTCACAAAGAGTCAGACATGACTGAATGACTGAGCACTAAGGAGCATACATATAACTCAAATTTGACACAACACAAAGTCATAAAATAAATGCAAGGAGATCTAGGTCACTTAATCACCCTGTTTTAAAATTTAGCATTCAGGCTTTCTACTGAACCTAGCATATTCCAGTCTGGACTCCTTCCTTTTTTTTCCCTTTTGAGAATAATTCCTTATTACTTTGATGGGTTGAAGAACGGTCTTGCAGGGGAGAAGAAGGAAAAGAACACAAGGATCCATTGTTTTCCAACTACTTTCAAGAGGCCCTCCTTGTTGTATTTGCTCTCCTGCATTATCAGTTATTAACGCACATTGCACAGCTAGATCCTGTACCTTGGAGGATTCTGTGATGTCATCTTATTGGTTCACAGCTTTTCACACTGACCACTTGGAATTCTACTTTTTCTAGTCTGCTTGATTACCCATCATTTGTTCATATGCTTTTCTCCTTCCAAAAATGTTATTGAAACTTTCGCCTTTTTTGTTCACTTTATCTTGGAGTTTAATACTTTAAAAAACAAAAAACTCTCTACTGTAATTTTTATGGTTGAGTACGGAGCAATTTTTGATACATGCACTCAATCCTTCACTCTTATTTTGGTCAAGAACCCTGTATTTAAAGAAAATATTGTGCAGAAAGGATAGAAGCAAATAAAAACCAGAACTACTCTGGTTCAAAGATAATGGAGGTAGAACAGACTTTGCTCTTATTATTGTAAAAAATGTAATATTGCCCATGTTTTCTTCTGACCGAATGCTTTTTCTAACTCAATATGTAAAGGCGATACTTTTTTTAAGGAATACTTTTACAATACAAATGAATTTCACAGAATAGATCCCAATAATATTTCTGAAGTGGAGAAGATTTTAATTTTCCCCTTGTGCTTATCAAATAATGCTAAATTTGGAATCCAATGTAATTTATACCCCAAAAGCTTAGGTCTAATTCAAAACATTCCAACTTCTATTTTACAAAGCTCAAGAAGTATGTTTGAAAGGAATACTTTCTAAGCAAACCATGATGAACTGTAAGATATTAAGAATCCTCTTTAATGTACTACCTTACACAATACTGTATTTTCAAATTTATTGAATGTAATTAACAAAAAAATACATCCCTGCCTCTTTACAAAGGAGAAGAGCTGTTTTTCTACCTTTCAACTAGATATTTCTATAATATCACATCATCAAAAATATAGCACTCTCAATTACCAATTAATTAACCTTAAGGTCAGTCTGTAGAGCTTCATATCTAATCTAATATCATTGATATACTGAAAAATCTCAAATCATAAATTCCACTCACCTTGGTCAAAATTCATCAGTTAAAAAGGGAAATAAAAGACACACTACACAATGCTCTTTCCATACTATTTAAATTACATTTTAACATATACCTTGTATATCAAGGCTTCCTTGGTGGCTCAGCAGTAAAGATTCCACCTAATGCTGGAGATGCAGGTTTGATCCCTGGGTTGGGAAGATCCCCCAGAGAAGGAAATGGCAGCCCCCTCCAGTATTCTTGCCTGGGAAATCCCATGGACAGAGGAGCCTGGCAGGCTACGTGTAGTCACAAGAGTCAGATGTGACTGAGTGACTAAACAACAACAATTATAGCCTTGTATCTCAGCTCATAATCCAGGGTTTTCATATATTAATACTTTAGAATAAATACTGTAGCTTCAGCCACTTTAATTACATTTCCACCAGGAGGAAGAACAAAAGGAAATTTAAAAGGTCTTGTGCCTTCCTTGTAAGGATACATACCACAAGTTGTACATTAAGGTGGTAGAAATAATGATATGTTCACACTTAGCTGCAAGGTAGGATTGGAAATAGACTAATATAGGCAGCCATGTGCTAGGGGTTCTATTACTTTTAAAATGTATAAACAGATTTGAAGGGACATCTTTTGTCTTCAGTCAACAAAGGAAGAAGCATTTGGTAATTTCTTTGCAGAATGCCTTTCATTTAGTTATAGACAAAGACCTAGCTTACATTAACCGTTTCTTTGATTCCCAAAATATTCTTTCTCATTCTGTAAAAATCCAGACACCTTGATTAGAATTGACTTGTTACTCTCTGCCCCACTACTATGAATCAATTAAACATGTGCACATTTGTTTATATTTAATAATTACTAAATCTACAGTATAAACTAAGATTTGTGTTAGATGCTGGGTATGCAATATAATCAAAAAGAGACATGGTGCTTACTTTGGTAACCCAAAGTCTAGAAGAGGAGACTGACCTTAATCAAATGTGTTAAATATATAAATACAATCTGAAAAGTGCTGTCACCAAGAAGTGTTCCTTTCTGTCAGATTCAGATGAATGATGGAAGTTCACTCACTTGATATCAAGTGGTACAGTTTAATACTTGGAAATGTGAAAACTTGGATTATATGTATAAAGGATGCACAGAGAAGCATTTATTGGTATAATGAAACACACTACTGCGTTGTGTCTTCTTCCCAGGACTACATAGCTTCTCTTGGCTTCAAATCATGGCACAAAGTATGATTCTTCCAGGTCTGCAGAGCAAAAACTGAGATGTAAACTCTATTAAACCATTATCATCATCCTGTTACTCAGAGTGGTGATGTCCCACATGCAAAATATGATACCATAACTTCACCTAAGTTTTCCTCTGACCTAAACTATTGCACTTATGTTGATTTTTTTGGTCCTCTTTTAGGTACAACAAAATATGTCATCAGTGCTCTTTTTTTTTTTTTTTAAGGTTTCTTGTCTTTGTTTCATGGTAGAAATGAACAGTGACCTAACAATTTAACAATTGGTTTTGGAACACTGAGAACATTCTTGTTGAAAGAGGGTGAAATAACCAAATTTTAAATATTTAGTTCTTGGCCAAATGTTTGCTCAAAAATGAAACTTTTTACTAAGTATGTGCTTCTCATCATTCATATTTTTGCACAATCACCACTTCCTCAGGAAAGTCTACCCCAATTCTCTAGTCTAAGTAAACGTTCTTTTATTATAAGCTCTCACAAAACACCATACAATTCCTTCCCATAACCACACTTCACTCTCTTTCACACAGGTTATGGAAAGGAACTGTATGGTGATTGTGCAGAAATGTGGATGATGAGAAGCACATACTTAGTAAAAAGTTTTACACGCCTGTGACAAAGTACATGTAAGAGTCATGTGACAGGAGAGGGCATGGCATGTTCTTGAGGAACTGATAGGCAGCCAGTGTTGATGAGCACAGGGATATGTAATCAGGATGCATTTAAAATATAGTTCAAAGCTAGACCTTAGCCAGGTGATCAGTGACATTAATAATTTGATCTTTGTCCAAAGAGCAATGAAAACCACTTACATCTCTTAAGCAGAAACCAGATTGTTGGATAAGATCTGCATTTTGGAAAGAACACTCAGGCTTCAGTTGGGAGTATGATTTACGTAGGTACCACAGTGGTTACAGGAAATTAGTGAGGAAGTAATATCAATAAGTAGTCTGGGCAAGATGGGCTTCCCAGGTGGCTCAGTGGTAAAGAATCCGTCTGCGGTGCAGGAGTCTCAGGAGATGTGGGTTTGCTCCCTGGGTTGGGAAGATGCAACCCAAGAGGTTGCATCTGGAAGAGGAAACGACAACCCACTCCAGTATTCTTGCTTGGAGAATCCCATGGATAGAGAAGCCTGGTGGGCCACAGTCCATAGGGCTGCAAAAGTCTCATGCAACTGAGCACAAGCAGTCTGGGTAAAATACTATGTTAGTTTAGATAAAAACCCGATTGGTTGCTATGAAGATCAATAGAAAGATACAGAATATTAAAAATATTTTAAAAGACAGAAATAGTAAAAATATTTACTAGGCAAAAATTTATATAATTTCATTATAAATTCAATAATTAGTGGAAATATTGCTAATATTTTTTGCCATAGTTTATAATAAGTATTTTATATGAATTATTTATTCCAGTTCTCTGAGTAACACTATGGGCTAGGGCTAATATTATTATCACTTTATAGACAAGCAAACCATAGACAGGAGAACTTAAATAAATTTTTAAAGAATTACTGTAGTCGAACTTAGGCAGATAACTCTTAGTCACTATTCAATCAATACACAGTGCAAGTGAGAATTTCCAGGGAGACAGAGGGATAGAAAGAGAAAGAACAAGTATGACATTCCAGAATGTCTTCTGAAGCTTTCTTTTTAAACTGGAATTTACATTACTAAGACTTTTTTATGTTTCTCCTGAGTTCTTTCTCATCTTTTTCTGTTTTCTTTTTTTTTTTAATTGTATAATATCGACTGTACCTACTATAATTTGTTGTCCAGATAGTAGGTATTTACTGTTCTTTTTCTTTTTAAGCTGCATATTATGCTAGTGTGTATATTTTTGCATTGTCATCTGGTACTGATCTGTTAAACTTTTTCTTGGATTGCATATCTGAGCAGCCTCAGGGTATGTCACTGTTCTGCTCTACAACACTGCCAAAGCCACTGTAACAATCAACGTCTTAATCACCAATATGTAAGAGAAACTGATAATCCATTTCCCTTTCACACTCTGGCATTCTGTCATATTTTAAAAAAAAAAAATTTGCTTTTCAAATGTGCCAAATGCGGTTGTCATTTTCCTCTTGATTAGTAGAACTTTTACCTTCCCCTATGTGTATTCACATTCCTTGAAGTGTCTAGCTACTCAGGTCTTTTACCAAGGTTTCTATTGAATTATTTTTCTTAATGATTTCTAGAAGTCTGTACAGCAGTGATATTATCTAATCTGTTATTTGATTTTATTTTCTGGAAACACCTCTTCCCCACTTGTTATCGATGTATTTTTCACTTTTCTTAAAGGCTGCTTGATAAACAGAGGTTGCTAATCTTAATGTTGCCAAATTTATCATTCTGTTACTTTGTTAGTACTTGTGGTACCCTGTTTAAGAAATGTTTTCTTTAGTGGTAATGCAATATCATTGTTCATATTCATCTATGTGTTTTTCTAAAAATTTTAGTTTTGTTTCATACTTTTAGTAAATTCAGATGTGTGCTTCCCCCTCGCCCCCATCTGTATAACTATTTTACTCCTAAATTTGTTACGGGGTGTCTTCTCTCAGTGGTCTGCCATACTGCATCTGGAACATATTAAGATTTCCTGTAAGGATCCATCCATTTCTGGATTTTATATTTAATTCTTTCTTATTCTTTATCTTAAGAAATTTTTTGTCGTATCTGATAAATTTCAAAATCAACCATTCAAGATAAACGTACATACACACTGGAACTTTAATCAGAATGAAATCAAATCTTTGTATCAATTTGGAAAGAATTTATTTCTAACTCATAGACATATATTTGTCTTTAATGTCCTTTACAGTTTTGTTTACAGTTCTCACACACTTATTTATTCCCATGGAATTATAGTTTTTCTAACTATTATAAATGACGTCTTTTAAAAAATGCTGTTATTATACTGTATGTTACTTGTACATAGAAATGGATATATATGTATAATATATATATATCTTATATTCAATATATCTTACATTCAACCACCTTGCTAAATTCTCCTTTAATTTCTGTATATTTCATTCTAGGTTGTTTCGGATTTTCTATGTAAACAGCCACATGAAATGCAAATGATGAGTGTCTTCCTCTTTCTTTTGTTTTTCAGTTTCATGTCTTATGGAGCTGTCTATGACCTCCAATACAATGCTGAATATACTAGGTGGCAGTAGACATCTTTGTGTTTTCCTGACTTTAAAGGAAATGTTTCCAACCTCTTATGACCTTATTCATTTTTCCTCAGTCTTCCTAAATTGCTCCTTAAATCATAATCTCCACTTAAAAATTTCCCTCTCCCCTTACCACTTGTCTAGATCTCCACCTACATTTCGAAGACTGTTGATGTTCAAGTTACAAAGATACAGTATACCACCTGAACTATATTCTGTCCTCTGGGACAGACTTTGTGGTGGAGCTACAAAAGTAAACAAGTAAATGCCCTCAGATATTTTGAATTCTTTGTGTATGCACACACGGAAGCTGGATCCTTATTATATTTGCGAGTACTTTCTACCTAGCTTTTCCGTTTTTCCAGTATTTTGCTTTTTAATTCACCCCTCACACCCCCAAGAGATGTTTTTTCTGTTTTTTGTGTGTTTGACAAAATAGACCTGATAAATAATGTGTTTGCTGCAAAGAGCAAAATAGTCTTTGTTTTCTCTGTAACCTACAACATAAACAGTAGCTTTCTGACCTGCCATTTAGACATTTTGAACTCACATAAACTGATTCCAAACTGTCGTCTTAGCTCCATTTTCCCTGCTGCACCCAGAAACTCTGTGTTCCAAATCTGTGTGTGCATGCATGCTCGGTCGTGTCTCACCCTTGTGACACCACGCACTGTAGCCTACCAGGTTCCAGGCAAGAATACTGGACTGGGTTGCCATTTCCTAATCCAGAGGATCTTCCCAACTCAGGGACCAAACCCGAGTCCCTGGAGTTTCCTGCTTTGGCAGGCAGATTCTTTACCACTGTGTCATTTGGAAATCATATTCCAAACATCCCAAATAATTAATAATTTTGCTGCAAAATTCCTCATTTTCTATGCTTGCTGTACCTGAAAGGTTCTTATCTCATTCTCCCCGTACAAAAGTTTCTACTTATTTTTCATGGTCTCCTCACAAGTTGAAATGTATCTAAGTTGAAGTATTGAAGTACTGACGTTTTCTAGGAGTTAGCGTTAGTGTCTTTCACTTAGTAAGTGTTCAGTTATTGAGATATATAAACTTTTCCTTCAGAAAAAAATTTTAATTTTTATTTTATAGTCTGAACAAATTAAGCAAATAACGTTTTAAAGTTAGCTAAATTTCAGTAAGGGAAGTATAAAACTAGAATTTTAATATATTCTTATGGCCGTATTGGCAACAGACACAGAACTTACACACATAGTTCATTTATTATAGCTTCAAGTGCATAATGATATGTTTTAGGGATTTGCTTCCACATTGTCATGTTTTTATTTTGTTAATTATTCAGTCCTTCCTAAAGTAAATCCTATTTGTCATATGTGTTGGTAATATTTCTGTTAAGGCTAGTTGAGAGTCTGTAGATCATGATTTATAATTGACTTCCTTCTAAAGAAAATAACCTGAAGCATGTTAATTCCACAAATGTTTCCTCAAAAGTTCTGTATACCATTAACTAAGGAGTTGACATTAGCAAGGAGATTGGATTTTTCTGATAGAGGCTATGGTACAATGCATAGGCAAATGTGGCACAAATAATTAGATCAATATATTATTATATATTAAAACCAATTACCCAGTAGAGTGAGTACAGAGCATAACAGAGAGTGTAATTTACATTCATGAGTAAAGATTGTCTTTGAGTAAATGAAATTTTAAGTTAAACTATGAAAATTGGAATTGAATAAGAAAGGCGAGTGAAGCTGAGAATTCTAGGAAAGGATAACAATAAATAGCATGGATCACAACCATTGTAAGTCAACTATACTCCAACATAAAATAAATTTAAAATAAATAACAAAATAAAATAATAAATATAAATAAATAGCATGTGTGAAAACACTGAGGCAAGGAGGAGAAAAAGACTGGTATAACCAAAGCACAGTGAGCAAGGAAAAGAATGACTTGAGAGTAAGACTGGCAGTTTCACATAGACTGTCTCATTAGAGGCTCTGATGCTCATGTAAAGAATTGTATATGTTTAATACAGTCAGAAGGATTAAAAGTTTTTGAATAGAGGACTTATGTGTTCAAATTCGAGTTTTTCAAAGACAGTGTTGGCAGTTGTCTTTCCTGAAAGAGTATCCAATGACCCTTCAGGACATGTATGAACCTGCAACCTTAAGATGTGGAAAATTCATGGATCTAAATACACAAAGACTTACTTTGCTGATTTTCCCAGTAAAAAAAATCCAAAAGAAATCTTACGTCTACTAGTAGAACAAATCCTTCCTGATTATTCCATAGGAAGCCAGGGGGCAATGTCTTGTGTGTGGTTCTCTTTCACATTATTTGTTTTTGTGTCTGTTGAAAATTTTCAAGGTTTAGACTTCCAATAAATATTTGTTGAAAAAAATAATGCATATCAAAAAAAACACAACGCATTAATTAATAGTCAAAAATCTATTGGAAAAGAAGGATTGGAGGGATGAGGGAAGCTGTTTTGGAGATCTGATTATAATGAGATGTTAGGAGAGTCAAGTTGAACATTAAAAACAAATAGTATTATGAAAATATAATATAAAATATTAAATTCTAAGCTAGTAATAAGATCATATAGAAAGATGGGAGAAAACATGGGTTACTGTAATCTTTTAACTTTTAATATTGAACTATGGACTGAAAGGAAAATCAAGAAATCATCTAGAGACTCTGCCTTTCTTCTTTCTTTCCCAACATACTCATCCTCCATGGATATTTTATTCAACCACCTCATTGCTTATGTTACTAATGAGATTTCAGTGACTCTCATATTTTTATCAAGCCTAGAATAATTCTCTGATTGCCAGACATCTCTATGTAACCAATTAGACATCTAGAGATTTCTTCCAAGTCTCCCTCTGTATTTCACATCCTGATTAGAATCATGGCTAAGCACCCTACTAGATGCTGAAAAACTGAAATCAAGTGTATTACAATAAACAGCTCGCAATTCTTTGTAAAAAGCGCTCTTTCACAGGATTTCATGACCTTGTTGAGAATGTGTGGGTGTGTGCTAAGTTGCTTCAAAATCCTTTGGGACCCTATGGACTGTAGCAAGCCAGGCTCCACTGTCAATGGGATTCTCCAGGCAAGAATCCTGGAGTGGGTTGCCATGCCCTCCTCCAGGGGAATCTTCCCGGCCCAGGGATTGAACCTGGGTCTCTTATGTCTCCTGCTTTTTGCCACTAGCACCACCTGGGAAGCCCTAGAAAGTTGGGAAAAATGAACAGGGAAAGGCTCCTCAAGAGATCGGATATAAGCTGCCTAGTGGAACCTCCATGGCAAAGTCTGTTGCTTGAGATGGGAAGGCTTGCCAGTAAGGGGGATATGTTTAAATATGGAAAAGAGGAACACCTTTTTGATGCTAAAGAGATGTTAAAGAGGAAAAGAGTTCACCTCACTCAGAAAACTGTGAAAGTTCAAAAAGTGTCCAAAGGTTACCTTTCAGGTTGTAAATACATCAGGGAAGAAAGAACCTAAAGATATGCCATTCTGAGACATTTCTACTTACCCATTAGACAATGGGCAGGTGTTGAAACATTAATGGGATGATTTGAGTACGGAAAAGACATCACCTCAGTGGCAGGATGAGAACTGGTTTGAAGGAAACTTAGATTGGAATATTAAAAGAAAACAACAACGAAAAGAAACTGATGATTGTAATCCCTGTAAGGAAAGGGGTGGGGGGAAGGACAACACAATATAACAAAAAAGCCAGTAGATATGAGGATGACCAAATTTGAACAACTTTGAGAGAAATTAAAGAATTAAAAAGTCAAAAGATATAATTGCCTGTGGAGGAAAGGTAAGGGATTAATCAAAAATGACTCCCTCAGGTTTCTGGCTTGGTAGCAGCATCATGGATTGTGTCTCATAATAGGATAAGAGAACATAGGATCGAAGGGATTTGTGACTTATCTTTCACTCCATTCTCCACTACCCCATACTCAATTCTATTAACCTCTACTATTAACTGCATTAACTTCTCTTCCTGAATATTTTTTTTCATTCCTCCAGTGATTATTTAGTGATGTAAATGTACTTGAGCTAACATACTAGGAGTTATTATATACTTGAGCTAACATATTAAGTGTTAGCCCCTATCTCTAACAAACTTGTAAGCAAATGTCCTCCTGACTATTTTTGAATTTATATTCTTTCCAGTACCTTTAATACTGCCTTACTTCATACTGGGTATGTAAACTATTTTCTTGCCCCCGATCTCACCTTCCCTTAAATAATTCTCAAAATTGCTGAGAGAATCACCTTTTTGAAAGCAGCTAAAACTATTTCCAGTATAACACTAACAGTGTTTCTCCACTTTTTGGCAGTGATATTCTTATACCAACAGTCTGTATCTCTGTTTTCTTTGCATTTAGACCTTCTACTGTGGGGTGACAAATGTTACTTATACAAACGTTTTTGAATGAGTGAATGAATGAGTGAATTCATGAATGACTAACAGAAATACATTCGGTTGGAGTTTTAGAGACACCAGCGAGAAAAGACGAAAGAGTGTGGTTCCATAAGACTTTGCTCTTTTCATTACAGTTCAAAATCTAGTCACAAGTTTTGAAAGTCCAGAATTTTATTTTATCTGTATTAGAGTTGTTGATCTCCACAGAATTGTCATTTCAGAAGCGGTACCTGTAAACTAAGGTGACATATCCTTACAAATACAAGTTGCTACACTATGTACAAATGTATGAGGCCATCATTTGGATCAGGACTGTCCAATTGAGCTCTCTGTATTGACTGAAATGCCACAGACCTGCACTATACCGTACAGTAGCCCCTAACTTCATGTGGTTATTGAGCACTGATATGTGCAGCTGACAAAACTGAATTTTATTTAATTTTAATCGTGTTAAACATGTGTAAATAGTAACAGCTAACTTGTGGTGACTTTATTGTGCAGTGCAACTTTAAGGAAATTCTTTTTTTCTTTTTTTAATTAAGCTTTAAATAAATTTATTGGAGTGCAGTTGTTTTAAAACATTGTGTTACTTTCTGCTCTACAGCAAAGTGCAATATTTATAAATATATCCACTCTTTTTTAGATTATTTTCTCATATAAGTCATTATAGGATATTGAGAAGAGTTCCTTGTGCTAAAAAGTAGGTCCTTATTAGGTGAAAATTTTCTCCCAAGTTATTTGTTGAATTTAGTATAAAATTATACGTAGTTTTTCACTTCATGTTTTGCTTATGCATCTGGTTTGCCTTTGTCTTTTTTAAAAAATCATGTCCAATAAAATGAAATTGGATCTCTTCCACTGCCTCTGCTGCCAATCTCAGTTGCTGAGAATCTCATGTATTAAGCATCGTCTAGTCCAAAGTTCCATATCTGGCTCTCAACTCTAGAATCCTACCCCTAGCAGCCAAACCTTTTCCACATGTGGCTTCTTATTGTACTAGTCAGCATTACCCCAAAATGACTATTCAGTTCAGTTCAGTTCAGTTCAGTTCAGTAGCTCAGTCATGTCTGACTCTTTGTGACCCCATGGACTGCAGTATACCAGGCCTCCCTATCATCACCAACTCCCGGAGTTTACTCAAATTCATGTCCATTGAGTCAGTGATGCCATCCAACCATCACATCCTCTGTCATCCCCTTCTCTCTGGCCTTCAGTCTTTCCCAACATCAGGGTCTTTTCAAATGAGTCAGTTCTTTGCATCAGGTGGCCAAAATATTGGAGTTTCAGCTTCAACATCAGTCCTTCCAATGAACATGCAGGACTGATTTCCTTTACGATGGACTAGTTGGATCTTTGTGCAGTCCAAGGGACTCTCAAGATCTTCTCCAACACCACAGTTTAAAAGCATCAGTTCTGTGCTCGGCTTTCTTTATGGTCCAACTCTCACATCCATACTTGACTCCTGGAAAAACCATAGCCTTGACTAGACAGAACTTTGTTGGCAAAATAGCAAATCTGCTTTTTAATATGCTGTTTAGATTGGTCATAAATTTTCTTCCAAGAAGCAAGCATGTTTTAATTTCATGGCTGCAGTCACCATCTGCAGTGATTTTGAAGCCCCCCACCGCTGCAAATAGTCTGTCACTGTTTCCATTGTTTCCCCATCTATTGCCATGAAGTGATGGGACCAGATGCCATGATCTTAGTTTTTTGAATATTGAGTTTTAAGCCAACTTTTTCACTTTCCTCTTTCACTTTCATCAAGAAGGTCTTTAGTTCTTCACTTTCTGCCATAAGTGTGGTGTTCTGCATATCTGAGGTTATTGATATTTCACCCAGCAATCTTGAATCCAGCTTGTGCTTCTTCCAGCCCAGCGTTTCTCATAATGTATTCTGCATATAAGTAAATAAGCTGGGCGACAATATATAGCCTTGAAATACTCCTTTTCTGATTTGGAACCAGTCTGTTGTTCCAAGTCCAGTTCTAACTGTTGATTCTTGACCTGCATACAGATATCTCAGGAAACAGGTCAGGTGGTCTGGTATTCCCATCTCTTTAAGAATTTGCCGTGGTTTGTTGTGATCCACACAGTCAAAGGCTTTGGCATAGTCAAGAAAGCATATACTTATGTTTTAATTTGAATGAAAAATTATAAGTGTAACTAGAATATATGTTGATTTGTCAGGTACTCTCTACCCTTTGAGAAAAACCACACAGGAAACCAATTATTTTTTTTTAAGGAAGTGATACAGGACTTGCTGGTGATACAAAATTCAGATTACAGGTAGTGAGTTTTGTGAATTTGAGCAGCTGGGAGTCTCACGTTATCTTTTTCCTCAGACTTCAACAGAGATCTTCACTCTGTGTGCCTGCCTCAGAACAGAAAGAGTTCTACTAGCAGACAGCAGGTCATCTCTTGGGAGAGGGCTTAAGGCACACAGATTTTAACTTATTTTGGGAATCTCCATTTTCTATGGTTCAGCTTTGCTAACATCCTTTCTCGTACACATATTTTCTCCTTTGAGGTAAAACAACTGTCATATCGTTTATCCTCAGTCTAGTTTTCATGCCGGAAGGTGTCAGGTATCATCTTTATTTACAAGTTTCAAGTTCTTAAGCTTTTCTATGGCTTTTGTCATGCTCACATACACAAAATTTCTCAATTGTTTCAACTTAGTTGAGTGAATAAATCATGGGACATTAGATTTAGTTTACCTGATGTGTCAAGTAAACTTAAATGATTTAACAAATAATTTAAAAGACCTATAAGGAGAAAATTAAGCTTCATCTGTGGGGAACTTCTATTCACCCTCTTCATATTTACCTTTCCCGTTTGTAGATACTAGATCAAATGTAATATTGTGAGCAATAGTTTAAGTTTTATCAAGATGGTCCAAATTCTCTATGAACCATACATCTACACTTGAGAATAATTAACGTTGGTCAGTAATTGGTGAAGAATATCATTATTATGCATCTCAAATATAAGTGACATCATAGTAGATTATAAAGAAATGAATTTTGTATTTAATAAATACAGTAATAAGGTTATTTCCCTAGAAATCTACTGCTATAAATTTCTAAAATTCTGTATTTCTGAACAACAAATTATGAAATAAAATGAATAAAATATATGAATGTGAACATACTTAAACTGGGTTTGGGCAGTGACTTATTTGTAAATATATGTAAATAAATCATAAATAACATATGAATGAACACATATAAACACCAGAGCTTTATAATTTATAGATTTATATGATAAATATATAAATCATTTTAAATTTACCTAGCACAAAACTCTCAGAACTTTTCAGGGAGTACCTTTGTTTACCAGCTTTCTTTTCTTTAAGAGAATAATCTAAGGCATATCTCAAAAGAATACTATAAAAAAGTCAGACCAATGAAAGTGTTAACCTTAATCTTCAAAATATAGTAACTCTTTAAATCATGATGACTAGATAAATCCATGACATAACTGGGTTGGGGAAAGAAAGTACAATTACATCAGAGAAATGTACCCAAACTCTCTTGTATAGAGCTGGAAAAAAAAAAAAAAAACTATTCATGGGAGAACATTTTACATGGCAAAACTCTCAGGTGTTTAATCAATGAAAAATTTGAGAGCCATTACTCTGAAATGAATTCTCCATAAACCCTTATTAAAATTCAATTCTTGATATTTCTCAGTAGCACTTCAGTAGTTTGGCTGCTTCATAGGAAATGCAATAAAAAGTTTACATTAATTTCAAAATATGGTAAAATTTTAATTATTAGTTTCTCATAAATTTTGCAATATATTTAACAACAAAAGTTTTAAAAGTTTGTATATTTGCTACAGACTTGTATTCAGGAAAGAATTTATAGTCTGTTTTGACTTATATGAACTATGATAATTTCAAATTGTTTTTAATGCATATTAATGGTGATCATTGTATAGAATTTTAATTTCTTTCCACAGAAATGGGTAAATGACCTAAAATTGTTTAATGACATATAAATATGGTGATAAATATAGTCATTAAACATTATAATGTAGAGTGGCATCATAATCTTAAAATGAACAGGAAAAAGATAGAATGAAAATGTGTATATTCTGGTAAAAGTGAAAGACTCTGCTCAGGGAGTTAGAAAAAAAAATACACTGATGAGTATTTGAGAATTAGATTTCCTGGGATTGACAATTTTTAATTTCCCTTAGCTGAAGTATTTCCCATTATAACATATTTTGTGAAGTATATTGAAGCCATCAAATATTTTGTTTTAGCTATCAGGTATGGCAGAGCAAGAAAGTAGGTAAGACAAACTATATAGTTTGTCATGACAAAACTCAGAATAATTCCTTTTTAAGAATATAGATTATGATTAATTTTTCCTTTAAAGTCAGACAGGCACTATATAGTTAAAGATGCATTACTTATATTGCTTACAGAAAAACATTAAAAGATTAAATTTTCATGTTATACTATTACTAGGGAATTAATGAAGTTGTGTAATCAATTACAAGTTTATCAGAAAATAAAAGAGTGAGTTATGACAAAACTCATATTAAATATTACAGTGCCATGTATCAACAGTGTCAGATGTGTAAAAGCAATTGTTCTCTTGTTCACATACCACAAAATATTTTGCCGTATAATTTCTTCAAACCACTTCTGTATTTATTAAGAATTAACTGTTGGTACATTTCTAATTTATATGTAATGAAAAAATACTTTATGACTTTTTGCTTAATTTAATATTAAAAATTCATACAAGAGAATAGGTTTTTTTACTAAAGATGATTTTGTAAGCCATATTGTATAGATGGAAAACTGTCAAGGGATAAGTTATGATGGGACATTAATAAGAAACTATAACACTGTGTGAAAAAAAATTGTTTTTGAATATCAGCACCAAGAAATTAGTTGATGGTCAGAAACACCTCTATTCTGATTCTAGAAGACAAATATCAGATTTCATTCAAGTGGAGATCTACTTCAATTCAGTTGAGTTCAGTCGCTCAGTCGTGTCTGACTCTTCACACCAGGCCTCCCTGTCCATCACCAACTCCCGGAGTTTACCCAAACTCACATCCAGCGAGTTGGTGATGCCCTCCAGCCAATCTCATCCTCTGTTGTCCCCTTCTCCTTCTGCCCCCAATCCCTCCCAGTATCAGAGTTTTTCCAATGAGTCAACTCTTCGCATGAGGTGGCCAAAGTACTGAAGTTTCAGCTTCAGCATCAGTCCTTCCAATGAACACCCAGGACTGATCTCCTTCAGGATGGACTGGTTGGATCTCCTTGCAGTACAAGGGACTCTCAAGAGTCTTCTCCAAAAGCACAGTCCAAAAGCATCAATTCTTTGGCGCTCAGCTTTCATCACAGTCCAACTCTCACATCCATACATGACCAATGGAAAAACCGTAGCCTTGACTAGACAGACCTTTGTTGGCAAAGTAATGTCTCTACTTTTGAATATGCTATCCAGGTTGGTCATAACTTTCCTTCCAAGGAGTAAGCATCTTTTAATTTCATGGCTGCAGTCACCATCAGCAGATATCTTGGAGCCCAAAAAAATAAAGTCTGACACTATTTCCACTGTTTTCCCATCAATTTCCCATGAAGTGATGGGACCAGAGGCAATGATCTTCATATTCTAAATGTTGAGTTTGAAGCCAACATTTTCACTCTCCTCTTTCACTTTCATCAAGAGGCTTTTTAATTCCTCTTCACTTTCTGCCATAAGGGTGGTGTCATCTGCATATCTGAGGTCATTGATATTTCTCCCGGCAATCTTGATTCCAGCTTGTGTTTCTTCCAGTCCAGTGTTTCTCATGATGTACTCTGCATACAAGTTAAATAAGCAGGGTGACAATATACAGCCTTGACGTACTCCTTTTCCTATTTGGAACCAGTCTGTTGTTCCATGTCCAGTTCTAACTGTTGCTTCCTGATCAGCATACAGATTTCTCAAGAGGCAGGTCAGGTGGTCTGGTATGCCCATCTCTTTCAGAATTTTCCACAGTTTATTGTGATCCACACAGTCAAAGGCTTTGGCATAGTCAATAAAGCAGAAATAGATGTTTTTCTGGAACTCTCTTGCTTTTTCCATAATCCAGCAGATGTTGGCAATTTGATCTCTGGTTCCTCTGCCTTTTCTAAATCCAGCTTGAACATCTGGAAGTTCTCAGTTCACATATTGCTGAAGCCTGGCTTGGAGAATTTTGAGCATTACTTTACTAGCATGTGAGATGAGTGCAATTGTGCGGTAGTTTGAACAATCTTTGGCATTGCCTTTCTTTGGGATTGGAATGAAAACTGACCTTTCCCGTCCTGTGGCCACCGCTGAGTTTTCCAAATTTGCTGGCATATTGAGTGTAGCTCTTTCACAGCATCATCTTTCAGGATCTGAAATAGCTCAACTGGAATTCCATCACCTCCACTAGCTTTGTTCATAGTGATGCTTTCTAAGGCCCACTTGACTTCACATTCCAGGATGTCTGGTTCTAGGTGAGTGATCACACCATCGTGATTATCTTGGTCATGAAGCTCTTTTTTGTACAGTTCTTCTGTGTATTCTTGCCACCTCTTCTTAATATCTTCTGCTTCTGTTAGGTCCATATTATTTCTGTCCTTTATCGAGTCCATTTTTACTTCGATTACTAACTACTGTTTTAGACTCTTGTGATACATCTGGGACTTGAAACTGCACATGGCTGCAAGCCAAGGAATTTTCATGGAAGGTGTCTGGTAATACCAGCATAGTCAAGTTTTCCATTTAACAACAAAGTTTATCATGCTGTATACAAGCAAATCTCATTTTGTTGTTGTTGTTGTTGTTGTTTTCAATAAGTAACCTAACATAAATATTGGGTCAATTGAAACTAAACAGAAAAATAAAGTACATAGCATACATAGGAGATACGTACTATATATAATGCATATGCATCATACATACATATATATAGTGGTGCTGATGGTGGTTTAGTTGCTACGCCATGTCCAACTCTTTGGAAAGTATGTAGCCTGCCAGTCTCCTCTTTCCATGGAATTTCCCAGGCAAAAATACTGGAGTGGGTTGCCATTTCCTCCTGCAGGGGATCTTTCCAACCCAGGAATCAAATCTTCACCTCCTGCTGGGCAGGTCGATTCTTCACCATTGAGCCACCTGGGAAACCCTTACATTATATACACTATATAATATTAAAAATCAATGAGGCTATGTTAGTGTCAGATAATAGGATTCAAAACAGGAATGCATGTGCATGCTTACTCAGTCACTCTAGTCATATCTGACTCTGTGACCCTATGGACTATAGCCCACCAGGCTCCTCTATCCGTGGGATTCTCCATGCAAGAATACTGGAGTGGGTTGTCATGCCCTCCTCCAGGGGATCTTCTTGATCCAGAGATTGAACCCAGGTCTCCTGAACTGGCAGGCAGGTTCTTTACTTCCGAGCCACCAGGGAAATCCCTCAAAACAGGAATATTACAAAGAAAAAGGTGGATATTTCATAATTATAAGAGGATGAATGTACTAAGAAGATACAATAATATAAAATGTGTATACACTATCAGAGTAATAAGATCTTAGAACTAAGGGGGAAAATAGAGAAATTAAGGCCATAATGACAGCTGAAAATAATCTAACTGAAAAGCGTATCATTGCTAAAATCTTCATTTTAATGCCTTCTTCTGGTAACTCATAGAAGAAATAAATAAATCAATAAAGACATAGAGAACGTGAACATTATCAATCCATTTGAACTTTTTGTGAACACTACATGCAAGAGCTGCAAAACTCATGTTCTTTTAAATGTGCATATTGAGCACTCACTAAGATAGAGCCTATGCTGGGTCTTAAAATTTGTTTGATAAGATGAAAAAGTATGTAATCTCTGATCACAAGAGTATTAAATTAGAAATCAAGAGGACCAATAAAAATCAATGACAAATTACCTAGAAAATCTGAAAATAATTAAAAGTTAAGTAACAGGTATAAATAATCATAAGCTAAAGAAGGAAACACAAAAGAAATTAGAATATATTTTATATTCAAAGGAAATTAAAACAAAATGTCAAAGTCTTTGGGACAAATCTACAAAAGTCTTTGTATGGAAGATTGCAATTTTAATTGCTTACATTATAAACAAACTTATGATCTGTTTACATTAAGAAGCAAGGGGAAAAGGGCAAATAATATCCAAAAAATTAAAAATAATAGATATAACACTGGAACTGAAGACATGAGATATGAATAATCATTAGGAAAATATTTAAAAACCAGAGCTAATTCTTTGATAAAACATAAAAAGTGTTAATTAAAACCAAGCAAGAAAACAAAGAAAGAACATACATGATTTAAAAATACAGCTAAAATAAATAAATAAATAAAAATATGGCTCAATTTTTATACAATGAAGTTAATACAGGAATGCTATAAACTGCTTTATGCTAAATTGAAGAATTTTTAAGATGTAACATAAAACTATAGTAATTTAGATAATGTGGTATTGGCATAAGTATAAACAAGTGAATCAACTAGACAGAATTGAGAGCCTTGAAGTAGATCTAAACTTAATTTTGGACCAATTTTTTGAGTTAATTTGAGGATAGAAAGATTTTCTTTAAATTGATGTTAGAATCACTAGAAATCCATATTAAAAATCTGTCAAACCTTAACTCACTCCATACACAGCAATTAATTACAGATTTATCACAAACCTAAGCATTAAACCTAAAATTATGAAGGATATAAGATAAAATATAAGATTATATTTGAGAGAACAAACATAATAATAACTATATGTAAAAGAAAATATTAATGCTGCTTTATCCAAATTAATGTTTTCTGCTTTATAAAGACACTAATGAAAAATGAGGAGATCAACCTCAGATTATTAGTAAAATAGGCAAAATAATTATAACTCATTCCAGTTCATATGAAGAATATATAAAGGACTTCAAAAATCAGTAACAAAATTAGATTAAAAAAATAAGGTAACAAATACATACACCATAACAAATATAAAAATGACTAAGTACATGAAAATCATCCATTTTTGTCCAGAAATTAAAAATTTACTACATCACACTCATAAGAATAGCTACAGTTAAAAGAATTAAAATGCTGAGAAACCAAGTTATAGAGTGATGTTGGAGAACCTAACATTCAAAATTTGTTGGTAGAGCTGTAAGAGACTCTTACTACTTCAGTAAATCGGTATCTATAAATTTCTTAAACACTTAAATTACATTACCCTATGATCGAGTAATATTACGCATTCAGTTCATTTCAGTCGCTTAGTTGTGTCCGACTTCTTGCGACCCCATGAATCTCAGCACGCCAGGCCTCCCTGTCCCTCACCATCTCCCGGAGTTTACTCAGACTCATGTCCATCAGGTCAGTGATGCCATCCAGCCATCTCATCCTCTGTCGTCCCCTTCTCCTCCTGCCCCCAATCCCTCCAAGCATCAGTCTTTTCCAATGAGTCAACTCTTAACATGAGGTGGCCAAAGTACTGGAGTTTCAGCTTTAGCATCATTCCTTCCAAAGAATACCCAGGGCTGATCTCCTTCAGAATGGACTGGTTGGATCTCCTTGCAGTCCAAGGGACTCTCAAGAGTCTTCTCCAACACCACAGTTTAAAAGCATCAATTCTTTGGCTCTCAGCCTTCTTCACAGTCCAACTCTCACATCCATACATGACCACAGGAAAAACCATAGCCTTGACGAGATGGACCTTAGTCGGCAAAGTAATGTCTCTGCTTTTGAATATGCTATCTCAGTTGGTCATAACTTTTCTTCCAAGGAGTAAGCGTCCTTTAATTTCATGGCTGCAGTCACCATCTGCAGTGATTTTGGAGCCCCGCAAAATAAAGTCTGATATTGTTTCCACTGTTTTCCCATCTATTTCCCATGAAGTGACGGGACCAGATGCCATGATCTCCGTTTTCTGAATGTTGAGCTTTAGGCCAACTTTTTCACTCTCCTCTTTCACTTTCATCAAGAGGCTTTTTAGTTCCTCTTCACTTTCTGCCATAAGGGTGGTGTCATCTGCATATCTGAGGTTATTGATATTTCTTCCAGCAATCTTGATTCCAGCTTGTGTTTCTTCTAGTCCAGCATTTCTCATGATGTACTCTGCATACAAGTTAAATAAGCAGTGTGACAATATACAGCTTTGACGTACTCCTTTTCCTATTTGGAGCCAGTCTGTTGTTCCATGTCCAGTTCTAACTGTTGCTTCCTGATCAGCATACAGATTTCTCAAGAGGCAGGTCAGGTGGTCTGGTATGCCCATCTCTTTCAGATTTCTCCACAGTTTATTGTGATCCACACAGTCAAAGGCTTTGGCATAGTCAATAAAGCAGAAATAGATGTTTTTCTGGAACTCTCTTGCTTTTTCCATAATCCAGCAGATGTTGGCAATTTGATCTCTGGTTCCTTTGCCTTTTCTAAATCCAGCTTGGACATCGGGAAGTTCTCAGTTCACGTATTTCTGAAGCCTGGCTTGGAGAATTTTGAGCATTACTTTACTAGCATGTGAGATGAGTGCAATTGTGCGGTAGTTTGAGCATTTTTTGCCATTGCCTTTCTTTGGGATTGGAATGAAAACTGGCCTTTTCCAGTCCTATGGCCACTGCTGAGTTTTCCAAATTTGCTGGCATATTGAGTACAGCACTGTCACACAGCATCATCTTTCAGGATTTGAAACAGCTCAACTGGAATGCCATCACCTCCATTAGCTTTGTTCATAGCGATGCTTTCCAAGGCCCACTGGACTTCACATTCCAGGATGCCTGGCTCTAAATTAGTGATCACACCATCATGATTATCTGGGTCATGAAGATCTTTTTTGTACAGTTCTTCTGTGTATTCTTGTCACCTCTTCTTAATATCTTCTGCTTCTGTTAGGTCCATACCATTTCTGTGCTTTATAGAGCCCATCTTTGCATGAAATGTTCCCTTGGTATCTCTACTTTTCTTGAAGAGATCTCTAGTCTTTCCCATTCTGTTGTTTTCCTCTATTTCTTTGCAGTGATCGCTGAAGAAGGCTTTCTTATCTCTTCTTGCTATTCTCTGGAACTCTGCATTCAGATGCTTATATGTTTCCTTTTCTCCTTTGCTTTTCACCTCTCTTCTTTTCACAGCTATTTGTAAGGCCTCCCCAGACAGCCATTTTGCTTTTTTGCATTTCTTTTCCATGGGAATGGTCTTCATGCCTGTCTCCTGTACAATGTTACGATCCTCATTGCATCAGGCACTCTATCTATCAGATCTAGGCTCTTAAATCTATTTCTCACCTCCACTGTATAATCATAAGGGATTTGATTTAGGTCATACCTGAATGGTCTAGTGGTTTTCCCTACTTTCTTCAATTTGAGTCTGAATTTGGTAACAAGGAGTTCATGATCTGAGCCACAGTCAGCTCCTGGTCTTGTTTTTGTTGACTGTATAGAGCTTCTCCATCTTTGGCTGCAAAGAATATAATCAACCTGATTTCAGTGTTAACCATCTGGCGATGTCCATGTGTAGAGTCTTCTCTTGTGTTGTTGGAAGAGGGTATTTGCTATGACCAGTGCATTTTCCTGGCAAAACTCTATTAGTCTTTGCCCTGCTTCATTCCATATTCCAAGGCCAAATTTGCCTGTTACTCCAGGTGTTTCTTGACTTCCTACTTTTGCATTCCAGTCCCCTATAATGAAAAGGACATCTTTTTTGGGTGTTAGTTCTAAAAGGTCTTGTAGGTCTTCATAAAACCATTCAACTTCAGCTTCTTCAGCGTTACTGGTTGGGGCATAGACTTGGATAACTGTAATATTGAATGGTTTGCCTTGGAGATGAACAGAGATCATGCTGTCGTTTTTGAGACTGCATCCAAGTACTGTGTTTCAGACTCTTTTGTTGACCGTGATGGCTACTCCATTTCTTCTGAGGGATTCCTGCCCACAGTAGTAGATATAATGGTCATCTGAGTTAAATTCACCCATTCCAGTCCATCTTAGTTCGCTGATTCCTACACTGTCGACGTTCACCCTTGCCATCTCTTGTTTGACCACTTCCAATTTGCCTATATTCATGGAGCTGACATTCCAGGTTCCTATGCAATATTGCTCTTTACAGCATCAGATCTTGCTTCTATCACCAGTCACATCCACAACTGGGTATTGTTTTTGCTTAGGCTTCATCCCTTCATTCTTTCTGGAGTTATTTCTCCACTGATATCCAGTAGTATATTGGGCACCTACTGACTTGGGGAGTTCCTCTTTCAGTATCCTATCATTTTGCCTTTTCATACTGTTCATGGGGTTCTCAACTATAAGGCAAATGAAAGTATAAAATGTTCATATAAATACTTGGATAAAAATGTTTGTAGCAGTTTCATTCAGAATAGTTCAAACCTGGAAAGAACGTGAATATCTATCAATAAGATGATAGATAAACCAGGTGTTGTATATTTATACAATAGATAGTTTCAAACCAATTAAAAGAAAACTTCTGATATGCAAAAACATGATTGAAACTCAAAAGCAAGGGGAAAAAAGGACATAAAACAGTACATATCATATGCTTCTTATTTATTTAAAATTCAATAGAAATCAAAAGTAATTTTTAGTTGATTTAGATGAAGAGCAATGGATATTCTCATTTGTTGCTAGTGAGAATACAAAGTGCTAGAGTTACGGTGGAAGAGAGTTCAATAGTTTCTTGCAAAGATAAACATAGTTTTGCATACAGTTCAGCAATCAAACTGCTGAGTATTTATCCTACTGATTTTAAAATTTATGTCCAAACATAAATCTGAACACAGATATTTATAGCAGCTCTGTTTATAATCACTAAAAACTAGAAGCAGCCAAGATGCACTTCAATAGTTGGAAGTAGAGACAAACAATACTTTCATACAATGGAATATTACTCAGTAATAAGGAGGAATGAGATATCCAATCACATAAAATAATGAGAATATCTTAAACGCACATTGTTATGCAAAAGAAGCCAGTCTTAAAAGCTACACATTGTATAGTATCATATGATATGCATATTTGTATGGAATTTTGGAAAAGACAAAACTTTAAGATAATACACAGAACAGTGCTTGTTGGGTACTTGGCAAAGGGAAGAATTAAACAAACATTGAGGATTCTTTAGGGAGTGAAATTATCCTGACTATGTATCATGATCATGCGTTTGTCAAAAGTCATTGAACTTTATACTACAAAGAGTACATCTTAATATATAAAGATTTTAAATAAATCATTAATTAAGTCTGCAATCCCAAGATGGAACACAGACTCTGACAAAAGAATCTGTTTTAATGAATGAAATAACTTCACAGGGTTTGGTTAAAACTTGCTCATTTATGTGACTTTGTAATGATTGAATTCTGGAAGATTAAGGGAAAAGGAATTATACAAAAGAGGTTAAAACATTTGCCTCCAATGCAGGAGACCTGGGTTCAATCCCTGGGTCGGGACGATCCCCTGGATAAGGAAATGGTAACCCACTCCAGTATTTTCGCCTGGAGAATCCCATGGTCAGAGGAGCCTGGTGAGCTACAGTCCATGGGGTGGAAAGAGTCGGACATGACTGAGGGACTTCACTTCACTTCACTTCATTCTAGCTGGTGATGTTTTGAATTTTTCCTCTCGTTGAAAGTACTTATTGGAGTACTAGTTAACAATTCTGAAACCACTGTACATGTAAGTGAGGAAGTAAGTGGATTTTGGATGTTGTGAATCAGACTGATTATTGTTGGAGACTGATTATTGTTGTTCAGTTCAGTTCAGTTGCTCTGTCATGTCTGACTCTTTATGACCTCAAGGACTGCAGCATGCCACTCTTCCCTGTCCATCACCAACTCCCAGAACTTCCTCAAACTCATGTCCATCGAGTCAGTGATGACATCCAACAATCTCATCCTCTGTTAGCCCCTTATCCTCCTGCCTTCAACCTTTCCTAGCATCAGTGAAGTCGCTCAGTTGTGTCCGACTCTTTGCAACCCCATGGACTATAGCCTACCATGCTCCTCCATCCATGGGATTTTCCAGGCAAGAGTACTGGAGTGGGTTGCCATTTCCTTCTAGCATCAGAGTCTTTTCTAATGAGTCAGTTCTTCACATCAGGTGCCCAAAGTATTGAAGCTTCAGCTTCAGCATCAACCATTCCAATGTGTATTCAGTAATGATTTCCTTTAGGACTGAATTGTTTGATCTCCTTGCAGTCCTAGGGACTCTCAAGAGTCTGCTCCAACACCAGAGTTCAAAAGCATCAGTTCTTCAGTGCTCAGCTTTCTTTGTGGTCCCAACTCTCACATCCATATAGGACTACTGGAAAAACCATAGCTTTGATTATATGGACATTTGCCAGCAAAGTAATACCTTTGCTTTTTAGTATGCAGTCTAAGCTGGTCATAGCTTTTCTTCCAAGGAACAAATCTCTTTAAACTTCGCGGCTGCAGTCACCATCTGCAGTGATTTTAGAGCCCAAGAAAATAAAGTTTGTCACTGTTTCCATTGTTTCCCCATCTATGTGATGAAGTGATGGGACCAGATGCTATGATCTTATTCTTTTGATTGCTGTTTTAAGCCAGCTTTTTCACTCTCCTCTTTCACTTTCATTAAGAGGCTCTTTAGTTGTTCTTTGCTTTCTGCCATAAGGGTGTTGTCATCTGCATATCTGAGATTATCGAAATTTCTCCCTGCAATCTTGATTCCAGCTTGTGCTTCATCATTCTTCATGTACTCTGCATTTAAGTTAATAAGCAGGGTGACAATATACAGCCTTGATGTTCTCCTTTCCCAGTTTGGAACCAGTCCATTTTTCCATGTCTGGTTCTCACTGTTGCTTCTTGACCTGCATACAGATATCTCAGGAGGTAGGTAAGGTGGTCTGGTATTCCCATCTCTTGAAGAATTTTCCACAGTTTATTGTGATCCAAACAATCAAAGGCTTTAGCGTAGTCAATAAAACAGAAGTAGATATTTTTCTGGAACTCTCTTGCTTTTTCTATGATCCAACACATGTTGGCAATTTGATCTCTGGTTCCTCTGTCTTTTCTAAATCCAGCTTGAACAACTGGAAGTTCTTGGTTCACATACTGCTGAAGCCTAGCTTGAAGAATTGTGAGCATTACTTTACTAGCATGTGAGATGAGTGCAACTGTGCAATAGTTTGAGCATTCTTTGGCATTGCCTTTCTTTGGGATTGGAATGAAAACTGACCTTTTCCAGTCCTGTGGCCATTACTAAATTTTCCAAATTTGCTGACAATTTGCAACACTTTCACATCATCATCTTTTAGGACTTGAAATAAGTCAGCTGGAATTCCATCACCTCCACTAGCTTTATTCATAATGATGCTTCCTAAGGCCTGCTTGACTTCACATTCCAAGATGTCTGGCTCTAGATGAGTGATCACACCATCGTGGTTATCTGTGTCATGAAGATTATTTCTGTATAGTTCTTCTGTGTATTCTTGCTTCCTCTTCTTAATATCTTCTGCTTCTGTTACGTCCATACCTTCTGTCCTTTATTGTGCCTATCATTGCATGAAATATTCCCTTAGTATCTCTAATTTTCTTGAAGAGATTGCTATTCTTTCCCATTCTATTGTTTACCTCGATTTTTTTGCATTGATCACTTAGAAAGGCTTTTTTTTTTTTGTCTCTCCTTGCTATTCATAGAAACAAAGGGCTAGAATGATCTATGTGATGGGTAGATTCGAATTGGAGACATCAGTAGCATGTTTAGCTTAATATGTATAAAGAAGGATCAATAAAGACATATTTATGCTTATGTATATTATTTATACAGTTTAGTATACATAGATCTTCCCTGGTAGCTCAGATGCTAAAGAATCTGACTGCAGTATACAGGGGACCCTGGTTTGATTCCTGGGTTGGGAAGATGTGCTGGAGAAGGGATAGGCTACCCATGTCAGTATTCTTGGGCTTTCTGGGTGGCTCAGCTGGTAAAGAATTCACCTGCCATGCAGGAGACCTGTGTTCAATCCCTGGACTGGGAAGATCCCCTGGAGAATGGAAGAGGTACCCACTCCAGTACTCTGGCTTGGAGAATTCCATGGACTCTATAGCCCATGGGGTCGCAAGAGTCGGACATAGCTAAGCAACTTTCACTTTCACTCTACTTTAATATGCACATGTTTCCAAGACTTGCCATCTAAGAGATTTAGAAAATAAGGCACCACAATGATAATGAGCACATTATTAGAGACCAGACCTTGGTTTATTTATTTATTTATTTATTTATTTTAATTTTAAAATCTTTAATTCTTACATGCGTTCCCAAACATGAACCCCCCTCCCACCTCCCTCCCCATAACATCTCTGTGGGTCATCCCCATGCACCAGCCCCAAGCATGCTGTATCCTGCGTCAGACATAGACTGGTGATTCAGATCTTGGTTTTAATATCATTATCCAATAAAATTAACTAGGGATTGTTGGTGAAATGGCTGATTCTAGGAGTAGATCAAAGAATATACAAGGTAAACCAGGAAGCATATTGGAGTGCCAGAAAGTAAAGACACTTATTATTGTTGAGAAAACAACAGCAAAAACAAAAGGGAAAAAAAGGGCAATGATCAGAGTGTGTCAAAAGGATGCAAAAGCAAGTCAAAAGAGCCCCCAATGGCAAAACTGGAACAAGTTGAATAACAAAGTAAAGAAAATAGTATTGGATTATAATGCCAAGTATGAAATAAATATCTATGCATCTAAATGAAATAATTTATGATTAAAGAAGTAAATAACTATGGAAAATAGACAAAATCCCATACAGAATCATGCTAAATAATTTATATAAACACTTTCTTCTAATGTAGGTGAGATTAACTGGAAGGGGTCAAGGAGAAATTTTACATCACAATATAAATGATCTATATTTTGATTTAGGTTGCAGTTACATAGGTCTATATATATATGGATATATATATATGATATATATAGACATATATGGATATATATATATGATATATAAGACATATATGATATATGTATGTATGTGTCTAAACTCATTAAATTCTATATCGAGATCTATACTACTATATTTCTGCTTCTGGAAAACTTAAGTAATAGGGATCAGATTTTCCTGCCTATTTTAAAGACATAGGTAAAACATATGAAATAATGACACTCAAGATCTTGAAAAGCAGGTAACACGACAGTGAACACTGAGTGAAGGGAAACAGCAAAAGTGAATTGTATCATTTCCCTAGTTTATTGCCTAAAGGAGGATTAAAGACTGTGGCCCAGGGAGTGGCAACTGAGTAGATAGACCGCAACAGTCTCCCGGAGTTGAGAAGTTGGAGCTGAGAGTTTGGAGATGCTCACACAGGTAGAGTTCACAGGATAGAGTTCTAAAACTTAGAAAAAGCACACACAGAAAATTAGAGAGGGTGCTTTTCAATTATTCAGCTGAGTACTAATGAAAAAATGTATATGAGGAAAGTAACAAAGGGTAGAGAAAAAAATCACCAAAGAGAATTAGAAGAAATAATATATAAAGTTCACATAGGGCAGCTGTTTCCAACAGATGAGACAGGAAAATCACAGTTCAGGTGCTTGGTTAGAGCTGTATTCAGTATCAACAATCTGTGAGCCATATCTGACCTGTGATCTATTTTGATATTAATTTTGAGCTAAATGGATTTTTGGATATTAAAGATATATAAATAAACAAAATACACACAAATGAAGAATTTGAGACAGATACCATGTGTGGCCCACAAAATATAAAATATGTACTGTTTTAGATAAATATGTCTCTATGTAATTTGTTTACAGCAGTTGTTCAGTAGTAAGGGGAAGTGAATCCTAGATTGTTGTTCAATTTGCTAATATTTTCTTTTACAAAAAACTTACAGCTAATATCAAAGTTAATGGTGAAAGAATGAATGTTTTCTCCCTAAGATCAGCAATAGAACCAGGGTATCTGTTCTCCAAACTTTTATACCATCAATACTTTTTTCTGGAGAATACGGTCATATTTTGTTTGTGCTGCTGTTTCGCAAGTGTTAACATATGTCAAAACTTGTCGAATTGTACCCTTTAAACCTGTTCAGTTTATTGTTTTTCAATTACACCTCAAAACAGCTGTCAGAATCTATATATCACACAGTATCTAAATTATATTGTGAGAAAAATATTATTCAGAAAATATCACATGAGTGATACACATCTCAGGAAATCTTGAGATTTTTACTCAGTGAAAAAACAACATATATCCTGGAAAAAAGGACAATATCATCCTGGATTCTAGGTCCAAAAACTTCCCTAGCTATTTTCTGGAGCTTGAATGTTTGTGTCCCTTTCCAAATTGATAGCTTAAAAAGCTAATCTTCCATGTGATGACTTTTGAAGGCAAGGCCTTCCTGGGGTGATTAGATCATGCTGGTGGAGCACTCGCAAGACAGGATGGTGCCCTCATAACAGAATTCCTTTGGCCCTTCCACCATGTGAAGTTCTAGTCTGTAGCTAGAAGATATCCATCTCTAACGCAGGAAACAAGTCTTCACCAAACACTGAATCTGACAGCACCTTGATCACGGACTTCACAGCATTAGGAACTGTGAGAAATAAGTTTCTGTTCTTAAGCCACCCAGTCTAGGGAGTTCTGTTACAACAAACTGAATGGGCTAAGACACCACTGAACCAGAATGCTCTCTCTTTCTAAATACCAATTTATATATTCCATCTCCCCACTTTAAGATTTTCACTGACTCTACATGACAGACTGGTTAAGAATGACCTATAATAGGTCTATACATTGTTTAATCTCTGTTTTTATCTCTTGCTAGCATCTAACTTCCATCTTCTGAAGCACTTCATTTCTTTTCTCCACCCATGGGAAGCTGAGCTCTGAACATATTTCAGAATATGCTATACAATATCTTCCCTTAGTTTCTTTAAAATGATTTTTCTCTGGCTGAAAAATTCTTCCTCACTATTCACATTTCATCTTCTACACTTCCTCCAGAGATCTTTCCTGGACCCTTTAGACTTAATTAGGTTCCTTTGCTTTGCGTGCTATGCTACATTCATGTCCAACTCTTTGTGACCCCATGGACGGTAGCCTGCCAGGCTCCTCTTCTGTGGGATTCTCCAGGCCAGAATACTGGAGTGGGTTGCCATTTCCTTCCAGGTTATCTTCCTGACCCAGGAATCAAATCTAAGTCACTTATGTCTCCTGCGTTGGCAGGTGTGTTCTTTACCACTCAGTTCAGTTCAGTTCAGTCACTCAGTCATGTCCGACTCTTTGCAACTCCATGAAACGCAGCACACCAGGCCTCCTTGTCCATCACCATCTCCCGGAGTTCACTCAAACTCACGTCCATTGAGTCGGTGATGCCATCCAGCCATCTCATCCTCTGTCGTCCCCTTTTCCTCCTGCCCTCAATCCCTCCCAGCATCAGTCTTTTCCAATGAGTCAATACCACTATCCACTAGTGCCACCCTAATCAGATTATTGTCTTACTCAAGAGTTGTTGATTTCTTCATGTGAGAAAAAGATGCACACAGATTTCAAGTTACTTGATTTAAAAAAATCAAAACAACAAACACTAGCATGTTAGCATTACTCTTCACATGTAAATTACTATTTGCAGTCAATGTCCAACTTCCAATTGTGTAATCAAAATTATATTTTGTTTTTAAACTAGTGATATTCACTTTGGAATCACCATCCAGGGCCAGAATGTAGAGATGATATAATTATTTAAATAAAATATTGTAATATATGAATTCTGAATGTAATTGAAATATTTTTCTTCACAAAACATGAAAAGAAACCTAGAGTTTTTTCTTACACAACAAATGAAACAGCCCAGTAAACACCATTAATTATATTAAATGTTACTATACTTAACATGATTAAAAAGATAATTTATTAGCAAAATATTATCACCTCAGAAGTTATTTGTAAATACTACATTAAGGTTAGTGATGAATCTGTGCACAAACAAATAACAGTCAGAGTAAGTATAAGGAAAATTATATAGAACTGCCAGTATCTGAGAATCAATTTCAATGTAAATATATTGGCTTTATCAATTACAAACTTAACTATAAGAAGTGGAGTCACTACAAGATATCTATCTTATTAGAACTATGATGATACATTCCTAAATGCACTTAAAAGATGGAGATTTCTTTTAGGTAATTGAAAAAGAAATGAAAAGAGCTATACTGAACGCATGGTTTCACAGCAGTTGGAAAATACAAGCTTCATGAGGGAAAAGGAAGAAAATTGCCTTTATATCAGAGGGGCCTTGGGGAAATCAGTGGGTCGTGTGTTTGTGTGAATGTGTGTAAAGTGCAGAGCAGCAGAGTTGGCTTGGGAGAGTGTGCTCAGGGTGATGGTGCACCCATTTTTTTAAAAGGCTAAGGCTCACCTAATAGAAAAAATAAATCACAACGTGTGCTTTTGAATAATTTTCTATTTTCCAGGTTAATTCTTTCTTCAGCTTTGGTCTATTTCTTAATCTGAGATGTTCCTGTGAATATAAACTTGACCTCTCTAGTGAGAAATACAAACGGCTTTCAATTATTGAACTATCTGTAATAGAGATAAAACCTCCTGTTTAAACAATTAACTTTGAAAGTAGAAACCATTCATGGTATTTTTAAGTTGTTCTCCGCTCTGGATTGTCTGGTAACCATAAAGACACAGTGTGACTTTAAAATCAAGTATAAAACATTTTCTGTAAGTTAAAAAATCTAATATAGAGTTGTAAAGTAGGTTGTAAGGAGAAGACTATAAGGTAATTGTGAAAATGATGGAAGAGAATACATTCTAATATACATATTCAACTGGTTGTGTTACCCACCAGGTTCTTGGACAATTTCATCAATAAACATTAATACAAGGCCAGACAAGACATTCAGACAAGGCTGTGGGAACCGTGTTGCAGCACAAGGGAGTGGAAACAAGCAGCATGCTCCCTTGGTCCACCCTTGAGTGGGTGTGGGGACTGATTGCTCAATATGATGCCAGATCCTGAACGCCTCGGAGTTGCCACCTTGTGGTTGGAGGCGGTAATGCACGAACAGATCATTTTCTGTCCTTGGCCCAGGATTCTGCTCCTGGGTTAAAACGAATCCTGAATACTTAACCAATTGCTGTGATGTCTGAGCCTACTTGGGCAGACTTTACATTCCCTTTCTTCCAAAAAACATAAGACCTTAACAGTATTTTAACAAATCTTGCTTTGTTTCACCATTTATCAATAAATCAACGATAGAGTGTAGCAGAATTCCCTTTGCAAGACTCAGTTCCCTTGCTAAGGCATTTCCAGAAAGATGGGTGCTCTCCTACAATCCAGTGGAAGCACTGTCCAAACACATGGTGTAGGCTTCAGAGTGTCAGGGTCCCTCTGTGACACGTGGGTGAATATGGTTATGGGTTTGGTACCACTGGGTGGATAGATGCCTGCCTCACTTATTGCTCCTAAGTCTCGTCAAACCAATACTTCCTGTCAGACTTTGAATAGGGGGGAATTGAGGTGTTACATGGGGATTGGCAGAGTCTAATGACTAGGTTTTTTAGGAATTTAGTAAGCAGTGTTTGAATCTCCCTAGGCCTTTAAGCATTATTGTCTATTCCCAGGGTACTTTACCCTAGACTTTAATCTTATTTCTTTTGGGGGTATACATTTTGTCTGTCCTGGTGCTGAGGTGTCCCAAACTACAGGATCCACCTGTTCTCTAATTTCCTGGGGACTATTTTGTTGACCAGCAGTTAGGTCATCTGGGTCTACTAATAGATGTGTTCTCTATTTGAATTCTCTTCATTTTTGGATTTCACCTTTTCCTAAGAATATACTAACTCCTAGCAAATATGTTCCAAGGAGTGAGGCAGGTCATTCTGGCATATTCAAAAAGCTGTGAGTAATAGTAACAGATATGATTTTTGTGAAGAAAAGGAAATTCTCCTAAGTGGTTGGAAGGAATGTAAACTTGTGTAGTCACTATAGAAAATAGTATGGAAGTTCCTTAAAAAACTAAACATAGAGTGTCATATCATGTAGCAATCCTACTCCTGAGAATATATCTAGGGAAAACTAATTTGAAAAGATGCATACACCTCAATATTCATAGCATCACTGTTTACAAGAGCCAAGATACAAAAGTGGTCCATCAACAGATGAATGGGTAAAGATGCAATATATAATACACTATACACACACACACACCTACAATGGAATACTGCTCAGCCATTAAAAGAATGAAATAATGCCATTTGCAGCAACATAGATGGACCTAGAGATTATCATGTGCTAAGTGAAGTAAGTCAGACAGAGACAAATATTACATGATATTCCTTGTATGATACAAATGAACTTATTTGTGAAACAGAAACAGACTCCCAGACATAGAAAACAAACTTAGGGTTACCAAAGGGTAAAGGGGGTGGAGGAGGGATAAATTAGAAGTTTGTCATTAGCATATATAAACTTCTATATATAAAATAAATAAAGTCCTACTATATAGCACAGGGGACTATATTCAATATTTTGTAGTAAACCATAATGGAAAAGAATATGAGGAAGAATATAGAATATATGTGTGTGTGTGTGTATGTGTGTGTGTGCGTGTATACACACACAACGCATAACTGAGTCACTTTGCTGTACAATAAAAATTAAAACAAAACTGTAAATAAACTATGTGTATGCTGTGTTCAGTTGCTTTGTTGTGTCCGACTCTTTGTGACCACATGGATTGTAGCCCACCAGGCTCCTCTGTTCGTGGAACTTTCCAGGCAAGAATACTGGAGCAAGTTGCGATTTCTTACCCCAGGAGAACTTCCTAACCCAGGTATTGAACCTATGTCTCTTGCATCTCCTCCACTGGAAGGTGGATTCTTTACCACTGAATCCCGTGGAAAGTCCCCAAATCAGCTATACCTCAGTAATAATAATAATAATGATAATGGAACCAACTTTGCAGGCAAGGGCAGATGGAATTTGCCTCACCTTTGGCTGTCCATTAGCTCCGTTCTCAGTAGTTATGGTTGACAAGGGGGTAGCCAGCCAAGTCGCAGCAGAGTAGGTGCTTCCAGTGTCCTTCTCCTTCATGCCACGTCGAGGGTGACTGGAGGCTGTGCCGTGTGATGAGGGTGGATTGAGTAGTATCTGAAGCCAGACAGACACTGAGTCTCCATCAGTCTGTGTGCAGGGAACCTCTCATCCTTGAGATTCAAGAGGAACTGGGGCCAGTTGGGGTTATCCTGTGGGCATCCCACAGGAAGGCACTCTGGATATCTCCCCACATTCCAGTGCTCTACTTCTGACAGAAGACAAACTGTTTCTAGCCCATGTAACTTCTAGGCTCTGTGTTTGGTCTTCTCAGCACTCCAGGGTCCCATGAATGTGGCTGGTGAATCTCAGCACATTTTTTTTTTTTAATTTAGCCTCCAATCCTTATTGGCCTTAACTGTTAATTCTTGGCTATTACAGACCTTGAAGGTCTCCTCTACATCTACCCTCTGCAGGAGGGTTGGGGCCCAGCCTGAAGATTTTGTAAATTTATTCTGAAAATCAGGATTGAACTGGCTGATAACATGCCTGGCCATAGCAACCTCCTTTCTGCAGACTCATGGTCTGTATTGGTGTCTTTCCTGAATGCCTCTGTCACCTGGCTCAGGAAGACTGTTAGTTTTCATCTTTTTCTTGTGTAACTTCTCAGAGCTTATTATAAATTACAGGCTTTACCATACACCTTTCATTCCTTCTGATAAACAAGTAATATAATATGTCATCTTAGCCTAGCTTATGTGATCATCATAGTCTCAGTGTAGTTATGTTCTGGGATTGCATCCTCACCTGGCTGATAAGTTTGTTTGCGTGGATTGGTGGCCAATAGGCCATTCATGTCTCCTTTGACCTTTCTCAATATAAGCTCCTTTTCATTTGGGGTGCAACAGAAATAACTACAATGTCTTTTCAGATCAAGTAGAATGTTAAACTCAGCTTGAAAAATAGATCCCTAAGCTTGTCAGACTATTCTGAGAACCTGCCAAACCTCTCCTTACAGATTTCTTGGACCTCCATCAAAAAGGGGACCTACATTCTAGTAATCCCTCCATTCCCATCAGCTACTTCCTGAGGGGATAAAAGCCATGTGGGATAACTCTGAACTTGATCAGACCACCATTAGGGAAAGCACTGGGAGCTCTGATTTGGGAATTTTTGCTTGACAGGGTAAGATGGGGGTCTGGGGACTGAAAATGATGCTGAAGGGGAAGAACCCAGGGCCAGTAACTGAAGCTTGGTGTGCACATGGCTAGCTGGAGGCTGAGCAGGGCATCTGTGAGAAGGTCTGGCTCCAAATCTTTTGGGGGCAACACAAGAATGAGGCTCCACACACACTATAGGAATCCCTCAGATGGAAGTCTTAATAGTTTCCTAAACGTCTGCACCTATAGGACGTCTCTCCATCTTTGGGACTGCTTACAAAATAGTTCCATCATTCTAAAATGGTATTAAAGTTAAGGAATCGAGTCCATGGGCACTTCTCCTTGTCACCTGGGGCCAGGCCTGATTACAACAGAAAGTCAGCTTATTCCTTTTAAAATCTTCTAATTTAAAGTTTCTTCATTTGTCAAGAATCCAACTCAGATGGGAGTCTGGGGACATTCCATAGGTGTTTTCCAGGCTGAAAACTAGCTACTTGAGGTCCAGAGTGAGGACAAAAAGGTTCACAGAACTCTCTGCCCAGTATTAGTGAGATAGATGGAGTCTGCGGAATGAAAGAGCCCAGAGTATGTGGGTGAGGACCAAGGGAGAGAGGTAGAGAAGAGGGAAAAGAGAAAGAGGGAGATTGTGGTTTCAAGTCTCTCCCTGTGAGTGGCAATTCAGATTTTAGTCTCCATGCTTCCAGAAAGAGCCAGTGGAGGAACATGCTGTCCATTCCCCACTAGGGGCATCAAGCCCAGAAACCAGCTCTCTGAAAGTCGTCTGTTGAACTCTGACCCATGGGTTTATATAGGAATCTGCCTCTTCAGCCTGTTCCCAAGGGGACTTCTCTTGGATACAGGAAAATAAAAATGATAATATTTTGAGAATCAGACTTTCAGCTACTAGAAGATATGAGGAGTGAACCTCTATCACTCAGAAATCTCCCATAAAGGAGAGCCTATAGGACTGAGGTGTTCAGGGTGGGAGGCCAGCCTCTCCCTGCCCTGCTTGCCACTCATCCAGGTCAGCAGGTGCTGGCCAGAGGGAGCAGGCCTCCCAAGTTAAGAGTGATGCCGAGACTACCCCACATCCCCCTCTCAGAAGGCAGGAGAAAAGTAGGAGAGGACAGAGAGAGAAGCAGAGAGAGGAAAGGAATGAAGGGGAAGGGGAAACTGGTGAGGGGAAATGGACAAAGGGTGGGAGGAAGCATGGCCTGAGAGTATTGATGCCCTCGTGAGCAGGAATTGCAGACTTATTCAACAAGATGCAGCTTAAAGAAGAGGGTTGGGATTCTTCTTGTCACCCACAGGGAAGCTGTATTTTGTAGTCCCATAGGTGCAACTGTTGCTGACATTTTGAGAGAAGTTCTTGTCAGTACTTTTGGCAACATCAGTCCCTTATTTGGTGTGTGGATATGGCAGATCCTTCATGGCCCCGTCATGGTTTTAAAAATCTCCAGTTTCTGTAATGGACTCGTCTTGTTCCTTACTGGGAGAGAGTTAATAAAAACCTCCCCGAAGTCTGTTTCCCTGTGTCCACAGGCCTTTGCCATCCATGTGACAATTTTGTGCCTCCACTCAAGAGACAGTTTCTCCACTCTCTTTAATCTAGGCTGGTCCATAGGATGCAGCGAAAGTACTGTTGCAGCTTTTGTTACTTCTTTCTTGGAATCCTGGCATCGCCATGAGGTGAAGTTCAGGTTAGCCTACAGCAAAATGAGAAACATTGTGGAAAAGAATTAAGATACTCAGTTGACAGCCTTGACCCATTTTCTGGCATGTGAGTGAGGACATTTTGGACCCTCCCACCCCAACAGAGCTGATACGAGTTCAGGTGCATGAGGAATCCCAGGTAAATCCAACAGAACTGTCTAAAATGCTACCATATGTGAAAAGTAATACATTTGCATTGTTTATGATTTTATTTTTTTAATGTAGCAATAGCTTATGGAGCAATTCCACAACAATTGTGGAACAGTTACACAGAGCCTTCTGGCTCTGTGCTCAGCCACTGTCCACAATCCACACTTCAACCTGTTATCACCATCATGTATGGAGGATTTTCTGCATCCCTCCCATGCTTCATGGAATGGAAGGACATAAGAATACAAACTCATGTAATTGACTTGTTTGTAATGAGAGATGGGGGGCAGATATGTGCTTGTTCATTTATCCTTGGACCCTTGTGTTGTGATATTTATTTATTTATTTAGGCTGGGTCTTTGTGGCTGTGCAAGGGTTTTCTCTTGTTGTGGTGAGCATGGGCTACTCTCTAGTTGTGGGGTGACGGCTTCTCTTTGCAGTGGGGACCACAGGTTCCAGGTGCACAGGCTTCAGTAGTTGTGGTACAGGGGCTTAGTGGCCCCATGGCATGTGGGATCTTCCTGGATCAGGGATGGAACCTGTGTCCCTTGCATTGACAGACAGATTCTTCACTGGACCACCAGGAGAGTCCCTGCTGTGATTTAGATAGCCTTTTTTTTTTTTTTTTTTTGGCACAGCTTGTAGGATCTTAATTATCTAATAATAATAGTGTTAGTTGCTTAGTCTCTTAGTTGCTTAGTCTCTTAGTTGCTTAGCTTGTTGCACGATTCTTTGCGACCCCATGGACTGTAGCCTTCCAGGGTCCTCTCTCCGTGGGATTCTTCAGGCAAGAATACTGGAGTACGTTGCCATTCCCTTTTCCAGAGGATTTTCCCAAGCCAGGGACAGAACCCAGGTCTGCTGCATTGCAAGCAGATTCCTTACCTGTCTGAGCTACACAGAAGTCTGTTAATTACCTGACCAGCAACCCGACTGCCCTCAGCAGTGAAAGCTGAGAGTCCTAGCTACTGAAACACCAGGGAATTCGCTACATTGTCTTTTAGAGGGTTCTTTGATCACTCTTGGGTATATGTTCAGGTTTCCATACCTCTTCTCCATCATCTCTTCTTCCCCAAGATGTCAATGAGCTATTAGTAAAGAAGGTATGATGCTGCTGGGCAGAGATGTATATCTGCCTTCTGGAAACAGCACCCCACTCCAGTACTCTTGCCTGGAGAATCCCATGGATGGAGAAGCCTGGTGGGCTACAGTCCACGGGGTTGCAAAGAGGTGGACATGACTGAGCGACTTCACTTTCACTTTCACTTTCTGTCCTCAATTTCTCTCAGATTTCTCTTTCTTAGGATGGTACTCACTGTAGAGCCTAGAGCTGGCAAATTTTTAGTTGTTCTCTTGGTTTACTAAGGACCACTAATCTTTTCCTATCACTTGGTACCACCTCATCGTTGTAGGTAACATAGACATTTATGATTGATGTTAATCCTTAGTTTGGTGAGAAACATTTTGTCTCTTCTAGAGGTAAACCTTATTCTATCAGCTGTCTTCTTACTGTTTCATGAAGCTTCTGCAATATTCTGAATGTCTTCCACATCTTATGGGAACCAATATTTAATACTCCTTTTTTGCATGTTACTATTCCTCCCATTTTCTAGGTCCATGACATAGGAATGGATGCCAGGGGTCTATTCATAAGGAATGTGGATATATTTTCAAAATTTCACCATTAAATCCATATTTAACTTTTCTCATATTTTGAGAATAAAAGTCTCTACATGAATAAAATTCTAATCAAGGGTATTTTCCCTCTAGCCAAAGTCCCATAGGTAAGCTGTAAAACACTAAAAAGGCAATTTATTTATCATGAGAAATATAGTTGTTACCCTCACTAGACTATGTAGATCAGCTAAGAAATGAATCTATATGCTTTTAAAAAACAAAAACCAAAACCATTGCTACTGCATTTTCAAATGTAAAATGCTTCTTTTGTCCACCTTTACCTGTAATGTACAATGTTTTATTCCTTCTGATCAGCTTGCTATCATTCATTTTATTCTTAACTCCTCACTCTAGTATCCTTGCCAGGGAAATCCCATGACAGAGGAGCCCAACAGGCTACAGTTCATGGGGTTGCCAAAGGATCAGACATGATGTAGTGACTAAACAACAACAACACTCTTAACTTCACTTAAAGGTCACCTTCTCCAGGATGCCTTCCTTGACTTTCCTCACTCTCTATTCTCAGCTCACATGGTTTGATGCTCCCATACTCTCATATTTGTCACACTAAACAATAATATTTTATTGTTCTTTCTCTCTATCTTCCTACCCCTCACCTTTCTCTCTCTCTTGTCTTTTTCTCTCTTCCAGTCTCTCAATCTCTCTCTCTCATCATGGCAGTGATTTTTGACAGCATAATCTGTCTTGGTGTCCCCACTGACCATTACACATCTTTTCACATGGTAGATGCTAAATAAAAGTTGAATAAAAGAATGAGCATATATAATTCTACAAGAAAAATCAAAAGATAATCCAGAAGACTGGTTGATAAACACATTATTAGAGCACAGGAAGTAAAGTTGTAGATTCCAAATGATTGACGGCATCATGCTATGATTGGCATATTCATGCATCTTCATAATAAAATGAGGACTTTGGGGTGCTTAAAACATTATAGAGGAATTTCCGTGGCATTCCAGTGGTTAAGACTCCATGCTTCCAATGCAGGGGGCAAGAGTTCGATCCCTGGTCTGGGACCTCAGATCCTGCATGCTGAGTGGTATAGCCTTAAAACAAAAAACAAAAAAACAAAAGATGTTATGGGGAGGGAGGTGGGAGGGGGGTTCATGTTTGGGAATGCATGTAAGAATTAAAGATTTTAAAATTAAAAAAAAAAATATCCTGACCCAACATCATTGCAGTTGGGTCATACTTGTACAAGCAGAACCTGTGACAATTATTTTTCTCGACTTCTTTTACTCACTAACTCTTCTCTGATTGAAACACTGTTTCTTTAGATATGCTCTTACTTTCCAATGACCTTAATTCTGGCCAGAAGATGTACTTGCCTGTCTCTGAATGGATCCCTTCTATTAATTCTCTATTTTAACTTCCTGGCAGCAGTCTTTTTGCCCTCATTTTGGACTTCTTTTATATATCATCCAAACCAGGACACTTTTGAGAGTGAGTGAATGTGCTATTAATAATTATGACAGAACAATAGACATGAACCGATTTATGGCTTATGGACTGCTTGGCAAAGTGAGATGTCACCTTACTGATTTTAAGCTGAGGGAGGGCATTCACAGTGGTACCAACTGAATCCCTATCCAACATGCCAGCCTAAGAGCAGTGTGCCCATAAAAGACACAGGGGGCTCAAGAGTTCATGGTAACACTATTGCAAAAACAAAATTTAGTCAAGCAAATTTAGAAGAAAAAAAAAGAACAATAAATAGACAAATATTATGAATATTTAAAACAAAGTGAAATAAACAACCATAATATTAAGTACTTATATTCTGTATGTCTCTGAGACAATTGGCATCATATCATTAACAAATACATAAGATATGACCTCTTTTTGAACTTATTTGGTTGTCTTCCACAATAGCACAAATTCTGTTGGATATAGGGAGATTGTTAATCTATTTCTACTTGATTTTCCAAGTTCAACAATGCTCTCTAGTTTATTTATACAATATCTTTCTGACTTCCATCAATTAAAAATACCTGTTGTCATAACTGATTTTTTTTCTTTCTTCTTCATGAAATTCAAACTAATCAGAGTCTAAATATCCTCTAGTTCACTTCTGCCTACACCATTACTATTTTACTTTCCTGTGCTTTGGGAAATAAAAACAAATATACCTCTACACACACACACACACACACACACACACACACTCTCTTTCATGCACTTTACAAAACTCATCCTGTACAACTAAACATTTATTTTTCTTCACTGTTTGAGATTAAAATAAAGAAAATCACCTGCCTCAAATAATTAAACTTTGTGAGTGAAAATACCAAATCAAAGTAGAGGAAAATTCTGAATATATTCAATTCATTGAAATCTAAGAATTAAGATAAAAACCAGATCAAAGGGGAAAAAAATGAATGATCCAAGTAACTATGGTAAATGGTTGAAAAAGTAGGGATTATGTCTATAGTTTTCAGTTAGTAGACAAAGATTCAATATAATAGTGATTAGTTTGACTTCCTTGATTTTCATTAGGGTTATGGAAAAAAAGAAGTGTTGGAGGAGTTTGTAATTTCCTCGGTTCTGTCTCACTGCAGCAAAAATTTCAAGATATGGATGGACTAGTGTTGCAGCTCAGTTTTATTTGGAAAGCAAAGGAAAATACATCCTCGAGGTGTGAGGGTGGGTCAACCCAGAAGATTAGAAGCAAGGCCAGAGGCTCAATTTTGGCTCCTCTTTTAATGTTTTTTTCTCCTTCCCCTGAGCCTGCCCCATGTAAACTGGGCTAGCCAGGAGGGCTGTTTGTTTCACCTAAGGTTCTCACTCCAGTCCTCAGACCTTCCTTTGTTCTATTTTTGCAGGCTTTTCCCTTCTTTGTCTTTTAGCCACCACTTTTAGTCCTTTCTGGACTCTTTTTTCCTATTATAACTACCTAACATTTCCCCCTCAAGAGATAGGAGGCCCAATTCTTTGGGTAGAGGGGGGTAAAGGTCTCTCTGGCTACTTCCTGGTGAACTGGGATGGCGAGGGGCATTGGACCTCCCTCTCTTGCTAGTCTCCAGCCTCAGAGTCCTTATAGCAGTGTCCATCTAAGGGTGACTGATAATTTCCATGGTCGGGTGAAGTTTTATATATCCTTGCTGAACTGGCACTGCATGTTGTAGCTTGTTGACCTGGGCAGAGACAAAATGGGTTAGACAATTGATAATATATGGAGCAATCATAAACAGCATCAATATGATGATAACATGGATTAGTAGGCACATTAGCCAACTCCAAATTCCCCATTGCCAGGAGACAGATCCTCCAAAGAGAGGTTGTAGTCACCCCAAGAACTCGCCAGCTCATTCTTTGAGATCCTGTAGGGTCTGAATGTTTTTCTTGAGGATTATGAGGCGTTCTTTAACTTAGCTGGAAGTATTTACCCAGAAACAACATATCTCATTCAAGATGGCTCAAGTCCATCCTTGTTCAGGGATCAGGAAATCTATCTCCTGTCTATTTTGGAATACAACTCCTACCAAGCTATGTTAGCTCTTTAGAGCTGTCCTGAGAAATCTTATCCCCAGAAACCTAATTTGGGGGGTTTCATTAGAATGACACTGATTTGTAGTTCTGAATAGGTATCTGGGATCTCCCAGGGCTCACAGGTGTATTAAATGTCCTCTTCTGATTTCTTCCACGGCTTGACTCGTGAGTGGTAAATCCAGGAGTCAGGTCCTATTACCTTGACTGCTGTGGTGGTAGAAAGTATTGCAGGGTATGGGCCCTTCCATGTGGGCTGGAGTTGAGCCTTTGGTGACCCATCTTTCCAGACTTTAATTATGACTTGATCCCCTGGAAAATATAGTGGTGGCTCTTTAGAATATTTTGGGTCCTGGTTGATACCCCACAAGCATATATCCTGTTGGAATTGCCCAATGGCCATGGTATAAGATTGGTGGGATCTGGGAAGAGGTCATTGACATAAACAAAAGGGCTCCCATATAGAATCTCATAAGGACTAAGACTAACCTGTTCCTTAGGGGAAATATGGGTGCAGAGGAGAGCTATTGGTAAAGCCTCCTGCCATCTCAGGGACGTCTCCTAGGTTATCTTTTTTATCACTGATTTTAAGAAATGGTTGGCTCTTTCTACTCTTCCTGAAGACTGAGGCTTCCAGGCTCAATGAATATAACAAGTAATTCCCAATGCTTTAGAGACCTCTTGGGCGACCTTAGAAGTACATGATGTCCCATTGTCACTTTGTAATGACCTGGGCAGACCAAACCTTGGAATTATTTCATGCAGCAGTTTTGTTTTATTATTTTTTTTTAACCACCTCCTCAGCTTTCTCAGTCTGGGTTGGAAAGCCTTCAATCCATCCTGTGAATGTTATCTATCATGACTAATAGGTGTTTGTACTGTTGAGAAACTGGCATCTGGATGAAGTCCATCTGCCTACTTCTCCTGGATAGGTCCTATGTCATTGGATGGACTGGGCCAGTTAAGGTCTTTGAGCTCCTTGGGGGTTTTCTAATTGGCAAGTGGGACAGAGGAGATCACTTGCCTTATAGTCATTTGGAGGCCTATTCCTCTGAAGGTCCTTTGTAGTAACCTTTGGAGGGCCTTCTCCCCTAAATGAGTGGTGGCATGTAATCAGTTAGCCAACTTCCATTGGAGGTTCCCAGGCAGAAAAAGAAGTCCCTCCTTTTGGAACCACCCCATATATTCATCTTGAAAGCCCCCACTTTTGGCTTTAAGTCTCAGATTTAGTATATGAAGGAGTTTCTGGCAAATTAGCCTGTGGAACTAAGGTAGAAACCCCTGTTAGGTCATTGTTCTGTAATGCTGCTCTCTTAGCTGCCAGGTTCCCTCATGCACTTCCATGCTCCCTTTTTGGTGTCATTTACAATGGGAGACTGAAACCTCTGTGGGCAGATGAACTGTCTCCAAGAGCTGAAGGATTTGATCACCATATTTGGTTGGGGACCCTCAGGTGGTCAAGTGGCCTCTTTCTTTCCAACTAGCAGCACGTGCATGTAGTACCAGAAAGGCATACTTGAAGTCAGTGTAAATGGCTACTCTTTTTCCTTTTCCCAGCTCTAAAACTCGAGTCAGGGCTATGAGCTCAGCTAAGTGGGCTGAAGTATTTGGTGTCAAAAGGTTTAGCCTCTATTGGCTCAAAATTGGAGACTACTGCATATTCGGCTCTTCTTTTTCCATCCAAGACAAAGCTGCTTCCATCAGTGTACCAGATTTCCTCAAGATTGGTCAGAGGATCTTCTGACACTCCCTCTTGGGGTTTTGTCTAGTGGTCCAAGGTTTGTAGGCAAGAATCAAAGGGGAGAGAGCCCTCAGGGGTAGGCAGGAGGGTGGCTGGGTTAAGAACCTCACAAGGAGATACAGTCAGGCCTGGATTTTCCATCAACACTGCTTGATATCTGAGGATTCTTTAATTAAACATCCATAAATGGCCTCTCATTTGGGAATTGTTTCACTTGGTGGCTGGTAAACATAGTTAGTTTGCCCCCAAAAGAGAGTTTTATAGCATCTTCTATCAGGATTGTAATAGCTGCAAGATGTTGAAAGCAGGGAGGCCAGCCTTGGGGGGTTGGGTTGAACCTCTTGGATAAGTAAGCTACAGGCTGGGGCTCAGGTCCCAACCTTTGAGTTGACACTCCCAAGGCTATTACTTCCTTTTCATGGACATAAATTTGGAATGCTTCTTCTGGGTCTGGCAAACTCAAGGTAGGTGCTTGAGTTAAGGCTTGTTTTAGTGTAGCCTCTGCCTTATTTTGAGGAGTTCCCCACATCAGTGGGATTGAATCATCCTATCCCTTCAAGCTTTCACATAAGGGCTGGACAATTAGACCATAGTTGGGTATCCAGAGTCTACAATATCCAGTTAGCCCAAGGAAAGCTCGCAATTGTTTTTGAGTCATGGGGGAGCACAACTGGAGGATTCCTTCAACTCTTCCAGAGGACAGCCTCCTGGACCCATGTGCAATCTGAACTTCCAGGTAAATGCCCTTTGTCTTGACCATCTGTGCCTTAGCATGGGAGAATTTAATCCCTTCTCTGCCAAGAAGTTTAGAACCTGAATTGCAGGTTGTTGGGCATTTATCTCATCTGGAGAGCAGATTAATAGGTCATGTACATATTGTAATATTTTCCCATTAGATCTAAGGTCCACATCTAGGAGATCCCAGTTAAGAGCCTGCCCAGACAGGTGGGGGCTATCTCTGAACCCCTGTCCAAGTCATCTGTTGGTGTTTTTCCCCTGGGGCCTCCCGCTAGAAGGCAAGAAGATATTGGGATTCTTTAGCCAGTGGTATGCAAAAGAACGCATCTTTGAGATTCAGGACTGTAAACCACTTGGCACTGGGTGGGATTTCTCCCAAGATTACATACAGACTCTGTACTGTGGGATGGAGCAGGGGGACTACAGCTTCATTTATGATCCAGAGATCTTGAACCATTTGCTCAGGGTGTTATATGGTGAATAGTTGTAACCAATAGCCCACAGGCAAGGAATTTATTTATTAGAAGCTGTAGTCCTTTATGAGCTTCTCTTCTGAGGGGGTACTGTTGCAGTTTGGAGACTGAGTGGCATCTCGGAGGACAATGACAACTGGCCTCATCTAAGACTCCCCTGGCCCCATACCTGGGGGTTAATTTTGTTCTCCCATAGTATTTAGTCCCTCTATTGGAGAAGGTATAATGGATTTCTCAGTAGTAACCAGAAGCTATAAGGCTTTAGGGGCTAAAAAGCTTCCTCTCACAAGGGTGGTCCCCAGTTTAGTGAGTTTATCTCTTCCCAATAAGGGAGTAGGACACTCAGGGACCACCAGAAACTGGTGGCAAAATATTTGTCCTTGCCAGCAAGAAAGAAGTGCTTGGGTGAATCTTTTTGTAACTGTTTTTCCTGTAGCACCCAAAATGGTACAGATCTTGGTGGAGAAGGCCCCAGAGTAGGAAGGCAGGACAGAGTAGGTAGCCTGTGTGTTAACTAAGAAATTCTTGGCCTATCTGCCTCATGCACTTGCATCCTTGGCTCTAGCCTCATGATGGTGACAGGCGGGCCGGCTGGAGTGGGCTGCTTCAGTCCTGTTGAACTATGAGGGAAGGCTTGGCGCTTGATCTTGAGGCTCCTGGGTCCCCAGGGCAGAGTGCCACCTAATGTCCCAATTGATGGCATTTGTAGCAAGCCATTTTAGGAGACTTGCCATGGTTTGGACACTCTTTGGCCCAGTGTCCCACCTGTCTACAGATTAGGCATTTGCTCGTGCCTTGTCTTTTAAGGACTCAGGTTTTGCCATAGGGCTTCCCTGGAGGGCAGCTAGATCTGGGCATGCTTTGTCTCTTTTCTTCTCTTCCTCTTCTGGGCCTTGGCTTCTCTCTCCTGTTCTCTGTTATAAAAAGTATTGGTGGCTGTCTGGAGAATCTCATCTAAAGAGGTAGCAAGATCCTGCTGCTGTAGCTGTTGTAACTTTATCCTGATGACCGATGCACACTGGGACAGGGATTTGTCCTTTAGAATCACCTGTCCCTTGTAAGAGTCTAAGTCCAGATTGGTAAACTTTTGGAGGGCCTCTTTTAGCCTTTCCAGAAAGGCAATGGGGTTCTTGTTGGGCTCCTGAGTTATCGCTGAGAGCCAGGCATAGCTGATTACTTTTTGCTGGGCTGCCTTTAGTTCTGCCTTTACACAGATCAGAAAATGATCCCTTTCCCAGATGTGTTCAGGGTCATTATAATTTCAATTAAGATCTGAGGAGGGGACTGCAGTTTCCCCTACTGGGTATTTATCACGTGACATGTGAAGTCCTGTAGCATAACTTCGGGCTTCAAGACCATAGCATGCTCAAGTTCAGATGAAATTTGACTAAATATAACCATGGTTTCCTTCCACATCAAGTCAAAGGCCAAGATAATGTGTTGGAGTCTATCTATATATTTGCCTGGGTCATCTGTATAGCTTCCCAGGTCTTATTGGATTTGTCTTAGTTCTAAGAGGGAGAAGGGTTTATGGACCTTGGCTGGTCTGAATTCTCCTCCAGTTTCAACTAAGGGACCTGCTTGAGTTGGCTTTTGTGGAGGGGTTGCTCCCAGATATGGAGACACTTTTGGATACAGGGAAGAAGCACCAGGCAACTCAGGAGCCATGGGAGGTGAGTCTGCATGGGGGGCTTCCTTCTCTTGGTTGTCTGTGCCTAACACCATTTGTCTTGTAGGCTTACTCTTAAGGAATACAACAATCCCATACTTAAGACAGAGTTCCTTTATATATCTTAATCAGAAGAAAATTTGGACATAGGGGATCTTTGTCTATTTCCCTCGTCTTTTTCAGAATAAGTCTAGCTGAAGGATGGTACTGTAATTTAAACTCTCATCCTCAGTCCAGCATTCTTTGTCCCCCAGAGGATACTGTGGCAATGCAGTGGCACAAAAGAATTTTAAGCAAGCAACCCACTCCAATATTCTTGCCTGGAGAATCCCATGGTCTGAAGAGCCTGGTGGGCTGCAGTCCACGGGGTCACAAAGAGTCGGACACGACTGAGTGACTTTACTTACTTACTTACTCTCCTTAGAGTTAGATGATTGAAAATCTTCCAGTTATCAAGGATGCATCTCAAGGGCATCTGTTGGGAAGTGGACTGGTTATTTCCCATCTGAAAGACAGTGATGACAGGGGGAAAAGAAAAAAGAAAAAAACTAATAGGCCTCCTATTTTTATGTGTGGACTTCCTTAGGGGTGAGTCTTTTTGAGACTTATCCTACCCAGTACTGTTGCAACCTGAGAGCCAGGCATCCCTGGGTCAGGGTGCAGATCCCCAGGCAGGCTGAGGTGTGACAGCCTCCTGGAGATTGAATCACTGGGCAGGTCGAGGCAGGTTGGCCTTCTGAGAACTGGGTCCCTGGGCAGGTCGAGGCATGTCGACCTCCTGGGACCCCTGGACTGGCAGATCCTTGAGCAGGTTGAGGCATGACAACCTTCTGAGGACCAGATTCCTAGGCAGGTCAAGGCAGGCCGACCTCCTGGGACCCCTGGACTGGAGTTGGTCATCCCCAACATCTCCAGCAAGACCAGTGCTGCATAGGATTAAGGGGTTGAAATCTTCACTCATTGCTGATTTGTCCACCACAGATGGGAGTAAATACCATGATGTAAAGCCATCCAAGTCTGTGCCCTGAGACTGGGATCCTGGTGAAACAGCCATATGCCTTATCTTCTTATTGCTCTAAGGGAAAGTAAGTCACCAATTTCCTCCCCTAGTCCTCCATAAGAACAGCTTACGGTTTTCCAATGTAAATATTTCATTGTCATAGACCCATTTTAGGTAATAGCAGAAGTAATGACAAAGGAATAGGTTATCTGGCCCTGTTAGAGGCATTAAGAGTATTTTAATAATAAGCAGGGTGGAGTGATGTTGCTTACAAGGGGGCAGGGTCCTGATTGTAGGAGTTAGTAAACAGCTTAGGAACAAATTAGTGAGAGGCAAAGAGCCAGATGTTCCACAAAAGTGGACTGGAGATTTGATCTGGGGGTAGGTTTGTAACTTTAGGAGAAGGCTGGTAAGGATTTGGGCCCAAGCAGCCTGCAGGGATAATTCCCAAGTGGCAAACATCCCTGGAAGCCCAGTTGCCCTTGACGTGATGCCACCAACAGATGGACTTCTAGCAGGCATTGTGTGCCTGTCACCTGCCCTACTGGGTTCACTGAGAGATGCTGTTGTTGCACATGTTGTGGGAAACCTGGAAGATGAAGGCTTGAATATCTAGAGGGATTGGATATTATACAGTATTTTTCTCTCAAGGACCAGCTATTTTCTGGTTGTCCCTCCAGAAGATTGTAGAGGAAACACTGTGGGCCCAGACAGGGCTCAGGAAAAGAGCATGAAACAAGAGGCAAGGGATAGGGCACAACTTTTGAAAGTATGACATAGCCCAGGGGCATAATATAAATTGAATAAAATCAAATGGGTTCAAGATGTCAGACAAGTCAAATTTAACTAAACCTTGATTCTTGATCTGCTGGCTAAATGACACACCCAGAGGTGCCAGGACAGTTTCAAGGCACTGTCAAAAGACCAAGGAGTGGATGGTTCCCCAGTTGTTGGAATGAACCTCCCACTCATTAGCACGTGAAATCACCCAGCTAGTGAAAACTAACCATACCACATTCCGTAGCCGCTGCACTCCCCTCTGTGATGGCCCACACTCCTGGAGTGTGCCTCTCTCCAAATCTGAACAAATCCAACTCTTACCTAGTGCTGTGTCTCTCACGGAAATTTTGTAATGAGATATCAACAGCCTGAGCTTCATTAGGTCCTAAAACCAGGCACCTTGGGTTTTGGTCAGGCTCAAGTCCCTGTCTGATACTGCTGAGTGACTTAGCATAGCACAGAGTCCCTGCCACGTGGGTTTGAGTCCCAATCTTAGATAAACAGTTTCAAGCACAACTTTCAGAAATGGGAAGATGAGGACTTGCCCAATACTTTGTAAGCAGTGGCATAGAAGGAGAGAGGAGCTAAAGGAGGAAAAATCAGTGGGAAATATGTGCTGAGGAATCCCCTTCATAACCTGCCAGAAAATCTGCTAAATACCTGACCTGTGCTCACAGTTTTCATTGGCCTGATCCTTGGCACAAAGGAGGTTAAGGACAGAAGAACCCCCACCCACCTGGGCAACAGCTACAAGAGGGCAGAAGATAGTGGAGCCTTTGGGACACACTGGGGAGTAGCCTCTCCAGAGTCCCTCAACTGCACCCACTGCTGTTCACCTATTTGTGGGGGGGTTTAAGGAAACAAGAAGTGAGAGATTGTAAAGGAATTAAGATTTTGTTAGCCAAATGTTCTTCCAACCGTAGGAGTGAGGACTTCTTACCTTAACCGGAGGACTCCTGGAAACAGAGACTGAACTGTGTGAGCTTTCTGATGAGTTTGTTTCTGTTGTCCTGGTTTCCAGCATGCTGGGCTTCTTGTCACTTCCACTGCGCTGGATTTTCTTCATGTTCAGCTTCCACTGTGGAAGCTTTCTCCGAGTTGGGCTTCTGCTGTACTTGGCCTCAGCCTCATAGGGGCCAAGCAGAGGTTGTTTCAGCCAGGTTAAATCTGAGTCAGGGCACCATTTTTGTTGGGGAATTTTGTAATTTCCTCAGCTTTGTCTCTCCGCAGTAAAAAATTAAAGAGATGGATGGACCAGTGTTACAGCTGTTTCATTTGGCAAGCAAAGAAAAATACATCCTTGATGCATGAGGGTGGGCTCACCCAAAAGATGTGAAGAGAAGAGAGGCCAGAGGCTCAATTTTGGCTCCTCTTTTTGTCTCCACCCCCCACCCCAAGCTTGCCCTGTGTAAATTGCGCTAGCCAGGAGGGCTATTTGTTTCACCTGGGGTTCTCACTCTGGTCCTCAAACCTTCCTTTGTTCTATTCTCGCAGACTTTTCCCTTCTTTGTGTTTTAGCCACCGCCTTTCTGGACTCCTTTTTCCTTTCTAACTACCTAGCAGAGAAAAGAAGGAAAAAAGGAGAGACTGGGGGTTGAAAGTGTAGACGGGGAGGAGATGGGAGAAAAGAAGAGGAGAGACCCAGATCTTGTCCAGCCACCAGTGACCTATATGAGAGGTGCTCTGCCACATCTCTTAAGCCCAGTAGTTGTCTGAAGCTCATCATGTCTGCTGGAGGATCCCAAGAAACCCCAGTACCCTGGCTACACCTACCAGGCGTCAAGGAAACTCTGACGATTCCCAACACTTTTGGACTTACTCGAAGTTCCTCATTGTGCATCTGAAGTCTCCAGCATCTGACTGTAGTGTCTGGGCAACACTCTTGGAAGCACAGGAGAGTTCATGCTCCACGGGAAAAGCTGTGGGCAACAAGAAGCCGATGACTGGAAAGAGACAGTAAGTGCCTTGTCCTCCCCACTGCCAGGTGTTGGAGGTGCAGTATTTCCATGCATACCACAGGACTGATCAACCAGTAATGTTTCCAACAGGCCAGGGCTTGTTTAATAGCTCTGCACTTTGCATTTGCTTTTCCTCCAAGTAATTGCTTCTCATTATTGTCTTCCTTGCCTAGAGGCCTGGTAAAATCTTTGCATATGAGCTTCGCCTCAGGTTCTGTTTTCTAGTGAAACCACCCCAAAAATAGAACCTCTATTCTTCCAGAGAGAAGAGAGAAACTCTATTGGAAATGGAAGCTTCACTGTTATATAGATTTTTAAACATTTTAGTAAATTAATTTTATCAATCATATCAACCTTGGTCATTTTTATTCTAAATTTTTATGAACTCTGTCTCTTCCTTTCCACTCTTCCTCACACTGCTTTAATAACAGCCATCACCCTCTCTGTTCTGGAATAGAATTTAGGTTTCTTCTTCTTCTAGTCTAGTTGTTGGATTCAGCATCCATGCAACTGTCAGAGGGATCTTTCTACTTCTAAATCTGAATTTTTTTTCTACTTTAAAATTTTTAAATACCTCCCTTTTTGATGATAAGAAAAAGTCTCCTCTTAAAGATAAGCAGATTGTGCTCTGGGACCTATTTCCCTTTTTAATTGGAATATAATTGCTTTACAATGTTGTGTTAGTTTCTGCGGTACAGCCACATGAATTAGCCATGTAACACACATATCCCCTCTCCTGAGCCTCCTTCCCAGCTTCCCATCCCATCCATCTAAGTCATCACAGAGCACCGAGCTGTGCTACCTGTGTTATACAACAGCTTCCCACTAGCTCTAGTTCTAATTCTCTGGATTTTTGCTCATGTTGGTCTTCTGCCTAGGACACCTCACTGGCCCACCCTCTGCTCATGTTAAATCCTACTCTTCCTTTAAGGCAATAGTTTTGACATGCTGGGAGTTGGTGACATTTTGCTCTTCAGGTAAAAGCTATGGGATCACTCTCAAGAAAAAAGTATGTTCACACTTTGCACCATATTTAGAAAGACTGTGGGCCTTCAAATTCCCCATAAACCTACTCTTATACAGAAGGTCATTTCCTCTCTTTACCTCTAGATTGGGGTGCTACCCTCCTGAGAAGCCTTCCTGATCTCTTGACATTACTGCCTCTGACACTAAAATCACCTTGAGAGCCCAGACTGTGCTCAGCTGGCTTCAGATTTTCCAGTGTCTGTCATGTAAGGAGCAAATGATATTTATGTTTGAGCAAATATATTTATCTATTCGAGCAAAATAAATTAACTTATTTGGTCTTCTCACTGGATCTCTGAGACACACAGGACATGACTGATAAAAATCTGCAATATATAACAGTAAAAACTATTCTTCCAGATGGAAGCAGGAATCTTAGAATAGCTAAATGACTTCACTCAATGACAGAACTAGAACTTAAACCACTCTTTCCTGATTAAAAGTCTAGTATCTAGTACGCATGCTTGCATTTTGAAACAGCTTTAGCCTCTTTTCTTGACTATTTTTGCCTTGACACTTTCAGGTTATTAAGAGACCATATTTTATTCTGAATATGCATCAAGGCTATTTTGTAATCTGATCTTTAGAAAAAATCTTGATTGAAAATTATTTCTGATGTGAAAGATAGATAAGTGAGTGTCTAACCCAGATGCAACTTGGCTTGTGAATCATAAGACTATCAAATTCGTGCAAATATTTCAAGTGGCTGTAAAGAACCAGACTTTTCCATGTGTGAGTGCAGGCCAACAGCTTTGCTTTTGTTTTTGCAACTGATATCACAGTTCACTTTAGGCATGAGAATCTATTATCTGGGCTGACTGGCTTTGAATATGTTTTCCCTAAACTCATATACTGCTAATGAGATTCTCCTTGAAAACATTTCAGAGTCCTTTGCTGAGGGCTTTGATAAAGAAATTCATTATTATCTTATTTGAAATATGAAAATCATTTTTGCTTTATATTGTATAAGTAAGCTTTTTAATTTTTTCTTTAATTTTAGATTTTTACAACTCTGGTAAAAGCAAAGCCTTTATGATATGAGCAATTTACTTTTGTTTTTCCTAATAATAGATCATCAAAAGTTTAATGTTTTCAGCTTACTTCTCATAGAGTTGCCTGAAAATATATTTACAATAATCACAGGCCCCTGCTTTATTTTTCAATAGCCAAATACATTATCCCCAAATGATCACCTTGGAGTGGGTCAAACAAGCATTTGTTTTTGTCAAGATTTAATAATTTCACAGAACTAAAATTTCCTGTCATTCTGCATACAAGCAAAGGCAGAACTATAAAGACTGACAACACAGACCAGAGAAAAAATAGATTAAAATGGATTTATCACACTAATAACAATACATCAAAATATAAAAATAAATCAAGAGAAAGATGGATTTTTCCCTATTTCTCCCTACAATAAACTAAAATTCCTGGACATTATATAAAAAATAAACATAAGAAGAGAAGGCAGACTGGCTTGGGACCTTGGGATTCTCAGAGCTGAAGATCTGTAAACTCTACACTTTGACAGACACTGACCAGCAAAAGTCCAAACAGAAGCTTGCTCTCTCTCACCAAAGGATCAGGAAAGGGTTCAGCTTAATGAAACAATTATCTGTGTATTCCAGGCAAACATCACTGGGAAAGCTGTGGTTATACAGTGCCAGCAAAGGCCGAGTAGAGAGTCAGACCTCCACCTTTGCAAGGTTGTAATGAGGTTTCCCAACACCAGGAGAGGAGATGGTAATGTCAGAGAAAGCCAAGGAGAAAGCCTGGACTTTCATCCCTGAGAGCTGATCATGAGGCCACCATCTCCTCTTGTCAGTGGAGACTATATAAGGAGCCTGAGTTTCCATTTGGCAGTCACAAGGTGTCCCATCCTCTCTATCCCACTGGGGTGGTATCAGAGGAGCCCTAGCCCAACGATCAGGGCCTTCATCATTGCCCACTTGTAATGAGGAGTCCTTCACCACCGTGTCCATGGAGACCATATGAAAAGCTGGAACCCTCGTCACATTTTAGAAGTTTTGAAGTGTGCCACCCTGTCCCCATTACAGGGTGGTAGAAGATGTTAATTGGAAAAACTGGGCTTCTACTTCCACTTGACATTCAGTTTAATTATCTGAATGTTCCTCATAGCTGAATAGCTCATTCTTTACTCATACACATAACATATTTTCTGAGTGGCTCCAGTGCACAAACATGTGCTCATATGGGAAATACAGTGGATAATAAATGGTTTCTGTTTCCTTGAAGACTTCTGAGAAGGCAGTTTCCTGCCCCTGCTGGCATGGTGTCAGAGAAATCCAGTGAAAACAAAGATTTAAGTAAGACCCAGAGTCTCATAATATGAAATGGTTCAAGTTTGAAATGGAAATAATCTCTTATATCAATAAACAGGGAGATCTCAACAAGATGCCAATACTAAGATGAGTGATATTAAAATGATCTGAAAAAGATAAAGAAAGCTCAATGAATGCACTCAACAGTGGAATTAAGGTTACAGAGGAAAGGATTGGAAGGAGACAAAATAATAGAAACACAAAATAAACTAGAAGATGAAATAATAGAAATTACATAGCCTGAGTAACAGAGCGAATTATATTTTAAAGTTTAGCCCTAACATTAGTCCTTTCAGTTGAAGAAAAATAATTACAAAAAATCAAGTATTTTTCCAAAGTCAGATTTATCATTGGATGTAGGCACTGCTTCACTCAGTGCCTCCATCCCTGCAGCAGGCCACTGCTGACCCATGCCTCTGCCAGAGAATCCTGGAAACTCATAGGAAAGTCTGCTTCAGTCACTTGTGGGGTCACTGCTCCTTTCTTCTGGGTCATGGTGTGCACAAGCTTTTGTTTGTGCCCTCCATTAGTCTTTTTCCCAGTCCTATGTTCAGTTCAGTTCAGTTCAGTTCAGTTCAGTTCAGTTGCTTAGTCGTATCTGACTTTTTGACCCCATGGACTGCAGCACGCCAGGCCTCCATGTCCATCACCAACTCCTGGAGTTTACTCAAATTCATGCCCATTGAGTCAGTGATGTCATCCAACTATCTCATCCTCTGTCATCCCCTTCTCCTCCTGCCCTCAATCTTTCCCAGCATCAGGATCTTTGCAAGTGAATCAGCTGTTTGCAATCAGGTAGCCAAAGTATTGGAGTTTCAGCTTCAACATCAGTCCTTCAAATGAACACCCAGGACTGATCTCCTTTAGGATGGACTGGTTGGAACTCCTTGCAGTTCAGGGGACTCTTAAGAGTCTTCTCCAACACCACAGTCCAAAAGCATCAATTCTTCAGTGCTCAGCTTTCTTTATAGTCCAACTCTCACATTGATACATGACTACTGGAAAAACCATAGCCTTGACTAGATGGACCTTTGTTGGCAAAGTAATATCTCTGGTTCTAATATGCTGTCTAGGTTGGGCATAACTTTCTTTCCAAGGAGTAAGTGTCTTTTAATTTCAAAGCTGCAGTCACCAACTGCAGTGATTTTGGAGACCAAAAAAATAAAGTTTGCCACTGTTTCCCCATCTATTTGCCATGAAGTGATGGGACCAGATGCCATGGTCTTTGTTTTCTGAATGTTGAGTTTTAAGCCAACTTTTTCACTCTCCTCTTTCAATGTCATCAAGAGGCTCTTTAGTTCTTTTTCAGTTTCTTCCACAAGGGTGGTTTCATCTGTATATCTGAGTTTATTGATATTGCTCCCAGCAATCTTGATTCCAGCTTGTGCTTCTTCCAGCCCAGCGTTTCTCATGATGTACTCTGCATAGAAGTTAAATAAGCAGGATGACAATATACAGCCTTGATGTGCTCCTTTTCCTATTTGGAACCAGTCTGTTGTTCCACGTCCAGCTCTAACTGTTGCTTCCTGACCTGCATACAGGTTTCTCATCAGGCAGGTTAGGTGCTCTGGTATTGCCATCTCTTTAAGAATTTTCCACAGTTTATTGTGATCCACACAGTCAAATGCATTGGCATAGTCAATGAAATAGGAAGAGATGTTTTTTTGGAACTCTCACTTTTTCACTGATCCCACAGATGTTGGCAATTTGATATCTGGTTCCTCTGCCTTTTCTAAAGCCAGCTTGAACATCTGGAAGTTCACGGTTCATGTATTGCTTAAGCCTGGCTTGGAGAATTTTGAGCATTACTTTACTAGCGTGTGAGATGAGTGCAATTGTGTGGTAGTTTGAGCATTCTTTGTAAGTTCTGGCAACTTACTGGTGGGGTTAATGGTGACCTCCTCCAAGACAACTTATGCCATACCAAGGTCTACTGCACCTGGAGCCCTGCCCCTGCAGCAGTCCACTGCTGACCCATACATCCACAGGAGACACTCAGACCCAGTTCTGGTTCAGTCTCTGTGGAGTCTCTGGGTCCTGGTGCACACAAGGTTTGTTTGAGCACTCCAAGCATTTCTGGCATGATTTTAAACATGATTTTGCCCCTCCTACAGTCTTGCTGGGGCTTCTCTTTTGCCCTGGGACCTGGGGTAACTTTTTTCGGTGGGATTCAACATTCTCCTGTCTATGGTTGTTCAGCAGCGAGTTGTAATTTTAGAGTTCTCACAGGAGAAGCTGAGTGCATGTTCTTTTATTCTTCCTTCTTGGGGATCCCTCCAAAGTAGGAAGTCAAGAGGCACCTGGAGTAACAGGCAAATTTGGCCTTGGAGTACAAAACAAAGCTGATCAAAGGCTAACAGAATTTTGGAAAGAGAACACACTGGTCATAGCAAGCACCCTCTTTCAACAATACAAGATAAGACTCTACACATGGATATCATCAGATGGTCAATACCAAAATCAGATTGATTATATTCTTTGAAGCCCAAGATGGAGAAGCTCTATCCAGTCAGCAAAGACAAGACTGGGAGCTGACTGTAGCTCAGATCTCCTTATAGACAAATTCAGACTTAAATTGAAGAAAATAGGGAAGACCACTAGACCATTCAGGTATGACTTAAATCAAGTGAGTGAGTGAAGTGAAGTCGCTCAGTCGTGTCCAACTCTTTGTGACCCCATGGACACTAGGCTCCTCTGTCCATGGGATTTTCTAGGCAAGAGTACTGGAGTGGGTTGCCATTTCCTTCTCTAGGGAATCTTCCCAACCCAGGAAATTGAACCCAGGTCTCCTGCATTGTAGATAGACGCTTTACCATCTGAGCCATCAGGGAAGCTCTCAGAGACCTAAATCAAATTCCTTATGATTATGCAATGGAGGTGACAAATAGATTCAAGGGATTAGATCTGATAGAGAGAGTGCCTGAAGAACTATGGACAGAGGTTCATGACATAGGAGGCAGGGATCAAGACCATCCACAAGAAAATGAAATGCAAAAGGCAAAATAATTGTCTGAAGATGCCTCACAAATATCTGAGAAAAGAACAGAAGTTAAAGGCATGTAAGAATTAAAGATTTTAAAATTTAAAAAATAAAAAACTAAAAAAAAAAGAAGAAGTTAAAGGCAAAGTAGAAAAGGAAAGATACAACCATTTGAATGCAGAGTTCCAAAGAATAGCACACAGAGATAAGAAAGCCTTCCCTAGTGATCAATGCAAAGAAATAGAGGAAAACAATAGGATGGGAAAGATTAGAGATCTCTTCAAGAAAATTAGAGGTGCCAACTCATTTGAAAAGACCCTCATGCTGGGAAATATTGAAGGTATGAGCTAAAGGGAATGACAGAGGATGAGATGGTTGAATGGCATCACTGACTCAAGGGGCATAAGTTTAAGTAGACTCTGGGAGTTGATGATGGACAGGGAGGCCTGGCAAGCAGCAGGCCATGGAGTCACAAACAGTCAGACATGACTGAGTGACTGAAATGAACTGAACTAAACTGAAGGGAACATTTCCTGCAAAGATGGGCACCAAAGAGGACAGAAATGGTATGGACCTAACAGAAGCAGAAGATATGAAGATGTGGTGGCAAGAATACACATAAGAACTATACAAAAAAGATCTTCATGACCCAGATAACCATGATAGTGTGATCACTCACCAAGAGCCACCTATCCTGGAATGTGAAGTCAATGGGCCTTAGGAAGCATCACTAGGAACCAAGCTGGCCACAGAACTGGAAAAAAGTCTGTTTTCATTCCAATCCCAAAAAAGAAAGTCAATGCCAAAGAATGCTCAAACTACCACACAACTGCACTCATTTCACACGCTAGTAAAGTAATGCTCAAAATTCTCTAAGCCAGGCTTCAACAGTATGTGAACTGTGAACTTCAAGATATTCAAGTTTTAGAAAAATTTAGAAAAGGCAGAGGAACCAAATATCAAATTGCCAATATCTGTTGGATCATTGATAAAGCAAGAGAGTTCCAGAAAAACATCTACTTATGCTTTACTGAGGAGAAGGCAATGGCACCCTACTCCAGTACTCTTGCCTGGAAAATCCCATGGGCGGAGGAGCCTGGCAGGCTGCAGTCCATGGGGTCGCTAAGAGTCGGATACGACTGAGCGACTTGACTTTCACTTTTCACTTTCGTGCATTGGAGAAGGAAATGGCAACCCACTCCAGTGTTCTTGCCTGGAGAATCCCAGGGACGGGGGAGCCTGGTGGGCTGCCGTCTATGGGGTCGCACAGAGTCGGACACGACTGAAGTGATTTAGAAGCAGCAGCAGCATGCTTTACTGATTATGCCAAAATCTTTGACTGTGTGGATCACAACCAACTCTGGAAAATCCTTAAAGAGATGGCAATACCTGACCACCTGACCTTCCTCCTGAGAAATCTGTATGCAGGTCAAGACTCAACAATTAGAACTGGACATGGAACAACAGACTGGTTCCAAACAGAGAAAGGAGTACATCAAGGCTGTATATTTTCACCTTGCTTATATAACTTATATGCAGAGTACATCATGAGAAACTCTGGGTTGGAGGAAGCACAAGCTGGAATCAAGAGTGCTGGGAGAAATATCAATAACCTCAGATATGCAGATGACACCACCCTTATGACAGAAACTGAAAAAGAATTAAAGAACTTCTTGAGACATTGAAGAGGAGAGTGAAAATGTTGGCTTAAAACTAAACATTCAGAAAACTAAGATCATGGCATCTGGCCCCATCACTTCATGTCAAAATAGATGGGGAAACAAAGGAAACAATGACAGGCTTTATTTTTTTGGTCTCCAAAATCACTGCTGTTGGTGACTGCAGCCATGAAATTAAAGACACTTGCTCCTTGGAAGAAAAGCTATAACAAACCTAGACAGCATATTAAAAAGGAGAAACATTACTTTGCCAACGAAGGTCCATCTAGTCAAAGCTATGCTTTTTTCCAGTAGTCCTGAATGGATGTTAGAGTTATACTATAAAGAAAACTGAATGTTGAAGAACTGATATTTTTTAACTGTGGTGTTGGAGAAGGAGATCCAACCATTTGGACTGCAAGGAGATCCAAGCAGTCCATCCTAAAGGAAGTCAGTCCTGAATATTCATTGGAAGGACTGATGTTGAAGCTGAAACTCCAATACTTTGGCCACCTGATGCACAGTACTGACTCATTTGAAAAGCCCCCAATGCTGGGAAAGATTTAAGGCATGAGAAGAGCGGTACAACTAGGATGAGATTGTTGGATAGCATCCAACTGACTCGATGGACATGAGTTTATGTAAGCTCTGGGAGTTGGTGATGGACAAGGAGGCCAGGCGTGCTGCAGTCCAAGAGATCACAAAGAGTCAGCCATGCCTGAGCGACTGAACTGAACTGAAATTAAAAAATAAAACAATATATTGATTTTTAATATTCAGGTAGTTATATTGACCTTAATTTTTTACTGTCTTAATTTATTTCTAACACTTTTGTAAACTAAGCAAAAATTGAGAATAAAGAATAATATCCAGATATTGAGAAAGTTTCACTGTACAGGAGTATTCCCAGAGAAATTCTTTTTCTGCCCTTCAATATAATGCAAGCTAGAAACATTTCAATTATACTCCTCTTAAATCTTTAAAATGGTAAAGTGGACTCATGGATCTCATGGGTCACTTTTTTTCTCCCCAAACCACAGGGTATGTATATTTTAAAATAACATGTTGACATTTCTGCAAAACTGTGTGTAAACTCTGGTGCTATAATCCTAAATTTACAGACATAAAACTAAATGCTAAAATTTCTTGAACCACGGCTACATCATTTTGTATTAGCTATTAAACCGTTCTCAATAGACCATAATCACAGTGAATTCTAACACTTTCATTTTTATTGGAATCCCTAAGGCAATTTTTTCTGTCAATTTTGAAATCATCTCAATGCATGGCCTTGAGGATAAAATCAGAAAGTGATTGGTAAATTGAGAATGCCTGTCTGTGATGTGACAGTCTGTACATCTCAATTCTTCATCTAGCAATACATAGGCTCAAAAATACGTAGGACCCTGTGAAATGATAACAATAAAAGCACCTTATGAAAGGAGATGGATTATTCTTAATTATAGAAAAGCTTTTTAATTGCTGTCTCTTCTCTCAGTATGTCAGTTTGTTCTTCAGAAATCTTCAAGAAGGTAGAGTCTCTGTTCTCCGCTGTATCTCCCATGTGAGCTGGCACACGTAAGCCACTCAGTAAACGTGTGGTGTCAATGAGTAACGAGTAAGTTACCTCAATTTGAGGAATCCTTCAATAATATAATTGAAAGTAATAATACATTTAAAAGCAAGCTGTAAACTATGGAGTTCTAGTCAACTAATTGATCTACTTACTTCTTATTTGTGCTTCTAGGTCTAAACCATACTCACTTGCTTCTCACTTTGGTTTGTTTGTGACTTCTTTGAGTACTTTAAGATCTATGACACAATTGAGAGAAAGGTACAAATGTTTCTCATATACCGTCTGCCCCCTCATAAGCACAGACTCCCCCATTATTAATGTATGCTCAGTTATGTCCAACTCTTTGTGACCACATGGACTGTAGGCCATCAGGCTCTTCTATCAGTGGAATTTTCCAGGTAAGAATAATGGCGTGGGTCACCACTTCCTACTCCAGGAGATCTTCCAGACTCAGGAATCAAACCCACGTCTCTGCATCCCCTGCATTGGCAGATGGATTCTTTACCACTGTGCCACCTAGGAAGACAGACAGATTTGGGGAATGAAAATTCCTCCTGCTTTTTGACTGTGTTTTTTTTTTTTTTTTTGCCTGTTGTCTTACTGAACTTTTGGATAAGACTGTAAATTGCTTCAGTACTTATGGGAAATTCTAAGCAAAATTAACCCACATCAGAGCTGGGTGAAGGACCAGGTCCCCTAATTCCCTCCTCAGGGCTCTTTTTAAGATATAACACCATAATATTCGGTTAATAAAAGATGGTCTAGTGGTCAGGGTTGTGAACATCAATGGTGTGGCACTTGTAATTAGGATCTCCCTGGCAGTTTGTTAGATACACAGCTTCCTGACCCAGAGGCTGAGGTGGGACCAAGGAAGCTATATTTTGGACATGTCCTCAGAGGATTCTGATGTCCCACACCACCCTCTGGGACACACGGGTCCAGCCCATTATTAATATCACTCACAAAAATCTTACCTTGTTATAAGGATGAACCTACACTGATATATCATAATCATCCAAAGCCCGTCATTTATCTTAGGGTTCACTCGTACTGAGTACGCTCTGTGGGTTTGGATAAAAGTATAATGACATATCCATCATAATCATTATAACATCATACAGTGTTTTCACTGCCCTAAAAGTTCTCAGAGTTCTGCCTATTCATCTCTCCTCTTTCCCTACCCCTCCCCACTACCAACAACCACTGATCTTTCTGTTGTTCCTACACTTTCACCTTTTCCAGAATGTCTTGTGACTGGAATCACACAGTTGGCAGCCTTTCTAGATTGGCTACTTTCACTTAGAAATTAGAATGGAAAGTTTGTTCCTCGACACTGAGATTCTGATCTCCTGGTCTAGACCTGCCACCTGCTGACCCTCTTTTTTCAATATCCCACCTCCATGGCATTATCATCTTCATTCTATAGACATTTTAGTTCTTGACTGTGGTGATTAGTTTTATGCGTCAACTCAACTAGGCTCTGCTGCCCAGTTGTTTGGCCAATCATTTCCTACTGTGAAATTTTGTTTGTTTAGATGTGATTGACATTTATATTCAGTAGACTGTAAGTAAAGCAGATCACCCTCCATGACAGGTATGAGTCTCATCCAATCGTTTTGCCGGAGAAAAAAATTGATGTTTCCCAAATAAGAGGGAATCATGCCTGAAGACTGTAAAATACATACCCTGCCCAAGTTTCCAGTCTGATGGTCAGCCCAGCAGGTTTAGACTTGCCAGCCCTCACAGTCTTGTGAATCAACTCCTTAAGATCTCTTTCTCTCTCCTATACTCATTCTTTCCCTCTTTCTCTCTCCTTTCGTATACTAACTTCTATAACTATGGAGCAAATAGTATTATTGAAACAGAGCAAACATTAACAGCTGATTCATTCCAAAAACATCATGTCACTGAGTTACAATGGGGACTGTATTCTCTGAAATATGATTAATTGTATTCATCTTCTGGGCTCAGAACTATAGCTAAGGCAGAGCAGAATAATGCAGAGTGGGATATTTAAGAAGTGCAACAGGAAAGCATCCAAATGCCTTGAGAGTATTCTCATATAAACATTGATTAACTTATTTGAAATATTACCTGCTTAAGAACCTTGCTGATAATTTTCTTTGAAAGCCAAGTGGAATGATAAGCATAGGCAGAGGCAGAAAATCCCTGAATTCTAGATTAAGGTATTTTCCTCACATTTTATGGATTCTATATACTATATATAAGCTCTCTTTTAAAGTCACACTTTATAGTCCTTCTGGTGGTCAAGATAGCCTTCAAGCTGAAAATCAATGTATACTCTGAGGTGAGGGTGAATTTCCTTGATTTGCTTTATTAAAACATTTATTTTTCTGCATATTTCAATATATGGAACAGAATAATACATATTTAGTAATAGCACAGAACAAAAGTATGTCAATTATAAATCTCTCAAACTCTTCTTAGGTTACTAATAGTGCTTTGGCAGTCATGCTTGTGGGTAAAAATAAATGTTATTATAAATTTCTATCTTGTACAATGTACAGTTCATAGAGGCTTATTGCCTCCAAAAAGATACCTTTTTCAGACAGTAGGTACAATTTTACTGATTTTGTATGGCAGTTTTATATCATATTTCCTCACTAAAAAAGATAAATAGATGTTTTTTGTGTTAGGCTAAATCATCCCCTCATATTGTCCATGCCCTAAAATCAGATTACATTACCCCTTAAGTGTTAAAAAGGGAGGTGTCTATGTGGTTTAGTTAATGATTTTGATATAAGATTTTCATGGATTATTTGAGTGTGTCCAGTGTAATTATGCTGGTGGCAAAGAACCTGTCTGCCAATGCAGGAGACATAAGAGACACAGGTTAGATCCCTGGGTTGGGAAGACCCCCTGAAGGAGGAAATGGCAACTGACTCCAGTATTCTTGCCAGGAGAATCTCATGGACAGTGGAGCCTGGCAGGCTACACTCTATGGGGTCCCAAAAAGCCGGACATGACTGAAGTGACTTACCACGCACACAGTGTAGTCATAAAGATCCTCAAAGGAAGGCAGGAGAAGTCACAGAGAGGAAAAGGTGATGTGACCAAGGAAGCAGATACTGGAGTGATGTGACTACAACCCAAGAAAAGCCAATGTTTTAAGAAACTGAACACGAAGCAGATGTTCCCCTGAAGCATCTAGAAGAATGCCAACTTCTTGTTTTCTGCCCTGTAATGCACCTTTTGAATATTGTTACAACCTCACCAGAGCCATGACAGGCTCAGAGAAGTGCACTAGGCCAAAAATAATCCCTGAGTCATGCTTCCGGGGCTTCGGGGGATGATAACTCTGGCCAATCAGAGAGATGATAACTCTGGCCAATCAGAGGGATGATAACTGGCCAATCAGTAAATACCAGGAAACCTCTGCAGCCAGTCAACCCTTGCCAACTCCCTGTCTTTGTTCTAAACTTATAAATACTGCTGTAAATCTGGGTTCGGGGCTCTTGCTCCACTCCACTGTGTTGGATGTGGCGGGGGCCCTGGCTGAGCTAGAAATAAAACCCCTTCATGCTTTTGCATTGCTGCGGACGTCTTGTTCTCTCAGTTTTGGGGACTCGGACTCTGGGCAAAACAAATATTAGGACTTCAGAACTTATAAAAGAAAAAAACATTTGTGTTGCTTTAATCCACTAAATTTGTAGCAATTCATTACAGCAACAATAGAAAACTAACATGCTTTTTTTCTGAAAAAAGTGATTGATGTTTATTTATCTAAATGTTTTAAGTAATTTAAGGTGCAAATCTATAGGACAGTTATTTTATAAATATATCCTGAAATTAAAAAGTATATATTATAAATAGGCTGAAATATGCACCATAAAAATATTTGCAATCTATTGATACATTATGCTTAGGCAAAACTTAGAACATTTTAAAAGCCAATTTCCTTATGATAAAAGTATTACATAAAAGTATTGTTTTTGAGATGGAACATAAATAGCTACAGTTTATTTTTAATCAACTTAATAAACACACTTATTGAAACATACAACTATTTTGACTTATCTCATAGATTACAGGTATCTAGTTATAATCACTCCTAGTAAATTAAAGCAAACTGTTTATTTAAAAACATTTCCATTTTGTCTCAATCACTTTTCTTTTTTCAACTGTGAGCATGTCTAAATTGAGGAAGAAGTGAAACTTAGAGAAAGACTGTAATAAAAAATACATCTATAAAAATAATGAATTTTCTAAACACAAAATACAGCAAGTATTTTAATGTATTGAACGAACATATTAAAATTTGACAGAACTAATTTATATTGAATACAATCAATTTTTACCTTTAAGACATGGAAAAAATCTTACTGATACTAAATTTTATCATCCCTGCAATTATATAGCAGTTCTTTCTGCTAAGGTTGATTATTCATTTTATCTTTTGAATAATAGCTTCCAGGTAATATGTATTTTTAAAAGAACAAATTATGAGCCTTTGTCTATTAGTAATTGCTATAATTAACAGTTATTAATTTAATAATACAAAAATTTTAAAACATTTTATTATTTCAAATGTATTAACATGGATCCTACTGAGAAAGCCAAAAAAAAATTCCTTTATGCATTATGTTTTTGGAGAAACAAAGAGGAAAATGTTTGAGCAATATGTTAAGAATCCTGTCTGAGCTACAAGGTGATCAAATTAAGGTGAATGTGTTATATTATAAACAATACATGACTAAGAAATGACTAGGAAATATATACATGGCAGAAGAAACTATAAATGACTAAGAAATATATAAATGAATAAGAACTATGTATAAAGTACTAGTAATGAAAGAAATATAAAATTAAAAATATCTTCAGGTCTGTGTTGCTCATCAGACTGGAAAGCGATTTTTTTTGATGTGGATCATTTTTAAAGTCTTTATTGACTGTTTTACAGTAGTATTTCTGTTTCATGTTTTGGTTTTTTGGCCACGAGGCATGCAGGATCTTAGCTCCCTGACCAGGGATTAGACCTGCATCCCCTGTAATGGATGGCAAAGTCCAAACCACTGAACCACTAGGCAAGTCCCTCACGAAGTGATTTTTAATATGATGATAAGCAGATTAATTATGAGCTGATGGTGAACAACACATTTGCATTCATAGTGCTGAGGTGAGCTTGCTGCAAAATCACTTCAGTCGCGTCTGACTCTGTGCGACCCCATAGGCAGAAGCACACCAGGCTCCCCCATCCCTGGGATTCTCCAGGCAAGAACACTGGAGTGGGTTGCCATTTCCCTCTCCAATGCATGAAAGTGAAAAGTGAAAGTGAATTCACTCAGTCGTGTCCGACCCTTAGTGACCCCATGGACTGCAGCCCACTAGGCTCCTCTGTCCATGGGATTTTCCAGGCAAGAGTGCTGGTTAAAACTGTACAAACTCTCTCAAGGATGAACTGGCAATATCTAGTTCCAAGCAGATATTTGCTTCGATATCTGCTAAAATTCAAATGAGCATGCAACAATACTAGCCTCTTAATGGAGCAAGGGAAATCTGGGAAAGTTTTTTGTAAAAGTAGATTCCAACACTTTCTTTTAGCTGATTATAACCATATGCAGTTTCTATGAAGACTGTGTGAAAAAAATCAATGGTGGTCTTTTTCAACTGTTGTATGAAATTATTTGTAAATATGATGCTTGTGGGGAGGATCATGAAAAGCAGTTTCCTTCTGTGTCATAACCAAAGGATCAACATAGAAAGGAGTTAAGAACCAGACACAATATTTGAAATGAAACAAAGGTAATGGGGAGTGTGATGCTTTCAGTAATAATCATAAAAATCCCATTGGCCTTACCATGGGGTGTGTTAAAATTATTTGTTTTCCACTAACATGAAAGACAAACCGTGTCTTTCAAGTAGCTGGATTTCATGTACCTCCTACCATGCTATGTACACCACAAGTCCTTTGAAGTGCTCACTTTTTTTCCATCCAGCAGTAAGTCATTACTGTTTGTGAGAGAGAAAGATGAAAAATTTGCAGGGGAGGAAATATTAGGAAGTACATTTTTATTTATTAAAATATTGAACCAGAAAATCTAAATTTCATGACATATTTTAAACTCTTAAGATGTACAATGCTAGAAAAACACCATTCATTTCAGTAGACTTACTTGAAAGCTACAATCTTTTTCTTTTCAGTTTGAGAAGTTTGCCTGTGCTTTCATTATCTGCAGGATCTGTCTATAGGGGTAGATAGGATTTGGGGGTCTTTGGACATTATATATAAATGAAAGGGTGGTAGAAATACAATACTCACTGAAATATTTCCAAAAGACTTATGCCAATCGTATGGGCATTCTGTATTTAATACTAGCACTACTTGAATCAAAACAAACCATAAAACCTGACACTCAAGGACACTAGAGGCCCACATTCTTTCTTTATGCAAACCATTTCCCACAATCTTACCCTTTAAGTAAACTCTGGGAATTGGTGATGGACAGGGAGGCCTGGTGTGTTGCAGTCCATGGGGTTGCAAGTAGTCAGACACGACAGAGAGACTGAACTTAACTCTTTAAGACCATTGGCATCAATCATCTTTCTAATTTGGCTTTAATATCACATTGATGTTCTCTTGCTGTGGTAATAAATTACCATAAACAGTGAATACCACACAGATATACTATCTCACAGTTTCTGTGGGTCTCTTGTCTAGGGTATGGGTTCACTGGGCCCCTACTCAGTGTTCCTCTCACAAGGCTAAAGTCAAGTTGTTGGTTGTGTTTATTCTCTTTCTGAAGCTTGGATCCTTCTTAGAGCTCACAGGTTGTCAGCAGAATTCAGTTCCTTGAAACCACAGACCAGATAGATATCCCCATTCTTTTGCTAGCTGTCAGTTTTTAGGTCTTTGCCGTATGGTTCCCTCCAATCTTCTGACTTCAAAAAGGGCTGGCCTCATTACATCAGGCATAACCAGATCATCTGCTTTTCGATTAACTCAAAGTCAATTGATTAGTAGCCTAGTATTTAATATTCTGCCGGCACTCAAGGCAGAGGGATTTTGTAAGCTGTCCCCATTAGGGGGTGGAAGTCCTGGTCTCTCTGCCTACCACAGATACAAAAGTGTATGTCTCTTGCTTGGCCTCCATGTGCCTTTACTACTTGAAATTTCACTATTGATACATATGCTGTGCTTTATAGGAGGTGTTAATCAACTGCTCATTTTGCCAATAAAATGTAAAAATGGCTTTTTATAAAACTCCCTAAAATTTTAGGGAATGACCTGAAATTTTATATTTTGATTAAAGTTCTTGCTATGGTATTTAAATTTCTTTTCTAACATTTTTCAGTGTGGAATAAAACTTTCCATAAGATTCAATGCTGTGAATAAGGGGAAAAAAGAGCTTTTGATTCTTGCATTGTTAATAATAACTTGATTAAAAGCTTACTTTATGATAAGTCCTATACACAAGATGCCAAGATTTATATCATCATTTAATCCTCATCTCAGTCCTTTGAAGTCAATACCATTATCCTATATTACAGATGAAGAAGGAGAAGCTCAGAGAAGATGATACCTCTAAGAAGTGTTTAAGCTGGGTCTATATTCTTCCCTGTCCATACCACACTTTTGCTGATAAATTCATTCAGACAGAGACTGCAGTTCTAAAGCAGAAGTTATCCTTGGAACCACACAGTCTTTGATCCTTGCATGGAATATTAGAGCAACTCTGAAATGGTTATTTTTAAAATGTCTTATGTGGAATGATGTGATTCTGGAAATGTGTTATAAAGGCTGCCTGAGTGATAAAAGAAATACTAAATTACATTATCCCTTCAGATATATTTTGGCATTTGGGACAAGGGAAGGTTATTCTAAAATATGGTAAAAAACTAGTCACATTGTTTAGCACCCTATTGTTTAAAGAAATAAATTTATATAACTATATATATATATATAGTATGTATTTCTTTAAACATATATACATGTATATATATACGTATGTATATATATATGTATGTGTATATATATATATATATATATATAGAGAGAGAGAGAGAGAAAGAAAGAAAAAGAGAGGGAGGGAGATGGAGAGAGACATAGACAGAGAAACCTCTCCATGTACATTTATATTACATACAAACATATTTCTTTTCTCTCTCTCTTTTCAAATTAGGTAAAAATTACATTTTGAACACTCATTTTCTGCCTCTTTTTTTTGCTGCTGTGACCAAACAAAGTAAACATACTTTTTCCACAGACAACACTCTTAAATTTATAAAACATTTAATAACATGCTTCCTTAGGTATTGTTACTATTTCTTGCACAGTGAGTGATAATGACGGTGCTCCTTTTTTATGCCTGTGATAGACTGTTATTCTTCAAGTTGTCATCCTTGAGTTTTAACACCAGGTTCTGATCAGCAGGTTCTGTTTTTGTCTAGTGGAGTTTTCACATTCCTTCTGGACACTGTGCTGTAGCTGTACTGCTGCCTGTCCAGAATGTGTATGTGTTCTATTGTGAGAGCTAATAAATTATTTTCCAAAGTACTTACATGATATCCAATTGTACTATAAGTATATTGATTCACCTTACTCTATAATCACAGCAGCACATTTACATTTTTTTCAAATTTGTTAACTATGAATTATTTCCTCATTGTACTTTTATTATGCATTTCCTGACACTGAGTGTCAGTCCCTATATTTATTGTCCAGTTGTGTTTTGTTTTGGGTAAAATTTCTTTTCATATCATTTCTTCAGTTTCTATTAGGATGTTTCTTTTTGTCATATTGATTTGCAAAATTTGTATATTTTCTCTACCGATATAGTTTTCTGTTACATCAGCTGAAATATTGCCTCCTAGTTGAGAACTGGTCTTTTCACTTTTTTATAGTATCTTAAGACAATAGTATTTCATAATTTTGTGATTTATCACTTTTCCCATGATAGTTTGCCTATCTTATTTATAAAATGGAACAAAACAAAGCAAAAATCTTCCCTTTCCTCAGTCATGAATATATTTCCTACATTGTCTTGAAGAATTTTAAACCTTTGCCTTCCACATTTCAGCTTGAAATCTATCTGACATTTTAAGCCTTGTCAGAGAAGATACAATTTTCCTTTTCTGTTTGTTTTATTAGGAAAACACTTTTATTATGAAAGATTTATAGTACTTCTTTTAATACCTTTCTTCCCTACTGATCATAAATACTGACTCCTTATATATATGTAACCCACCTATGACACTCTGTCTCTGACATACACTTATTCCTCTTGATCAGTGTGAAAATCCACATGTCAATAGGAAGCTACAGCTGGCTCACAACATCCAAACCAGGAGTAACAGAGAACAATGCTAAGCCCTTGGTAGGACACTATTCACTAAGGAAGTCAACCAGACATAAAACAGCCATTGCTTAACTACTCCAGGCAAGAACGCTGGAGTAGGTTGCCATTTCTTTCTCCAATGCATGAAAGTGAAAAGTGAAAGTGAAGTCGCTCAGTCGTGTCTGATTCTTCGTGACCCCATGGTCTGCAGCCTACCAGGCTCCTCCGCCCATGGGATTTTCCAGGCAAGAGTACTGGAGTGTGTTGCCATTGCCTTCTCTGTGACAAACCTAGCCAGTGTATTAAAAAGCAGAGACATCACTTTGCAGACAAAGATCCATAAAGTCAAAGCTATGATTTTTCCAGTGTGTCAAATACAGATGTGAGAGTTGGTCATAAAGGAGGCTGAGCACCAAAGAATCGATGCTTTTGAATTGTGGTACTGGAGAAGATTCTTGGGAGTCTCTTGGACAGCAAGGAGATCAAACCAGTCAATAGTAAAGGAAATCAGTCCTGAATATTCACTGGAAGGACTGATACTGAAGCCGAAACTCCAACTCTTTTGCCACCTGATGCAGAGAGCCAATTCACTGGATAACATCCTGATGCTGGGAAAGATTGAGGGCAGGAGGAGAAGACAAGGACAGAGGATGAGATGGTTGCATTTCATCACCGACTCAATGGACATGAGTTTGAGCAAACTCAGGGAGATAGTGAAGGATAGGGAAGCCTGGTGTACTGTAGTCCATGGGGTCTCAAAGAGTCAGACATGACTGAACGACTGAACACCAACAACATTTTGCTATACTAATTTATTAATTCTTTAAAAAGAAAGGATGTTCAATACTACTTTAACAGCTTCTAATGTATCCTCCAGTCCATCCACTTGATAGCAAATTCTAGAATTTTTGAAATTTTAGAAGCTAAGCCATTTTTCAAATTCATCAATGCTTTCTTTCTCTACCAGTCCATAGGTGTTTTCCTCAAGGATTATCAATAACATTTCTATTATCATCTCAACTCTTCTCCTAGAACAAAATTAATCAAGCTCATCATGTGTACCACATTATGTTAACTCAGGGCCCAACGTCTGAATTTTAGGATTTCCTGAAAACTCTCAAGTACTTCTCATTTGAATGAGCTACTTATTTGAAAACACTGTTCTAGCTTAATATCAAACTTTTAATCCCCATTGTGCACTGAATATGGTCCAAGATTTCCAATTTAAAATTAATGACTGTTTCTTCTAATTTTGGTTAGATAAGCAACTACAGTTTTAAGTTTGCTTTACATGAAATATCAGACTTACCAATGTGACTATTACTTTTTATTCCAATAGACATTCTGATGTGAAAATCTGCTCAATTTTTAACTTGCTAAATACCGACTTTTTATTTTAAATGACTTAGAAGGATGGCAGTCTATTTCATGTGTCTACTTGATGGGTTCATTGGGGAAGACCAGATAGTTGGCCTTAATATTTTGGGCATTTCTGCAAGAGTGTTTACAGATGAGATGGACATTTTAATTGATAGACTAAAGCAGATTACTCTCTATAACTCAAGTTGATTCCATTCCATCAGTTGACAGCCTAGATTAAACAAAAAGTCCTCCCCCAGGTAAGGGATAATTCTCCAGCAGACTGCCTCTAAACCTTATCTGCAACATCACATTGGGCTTTCCTACTGAAAGCCCTCAGAGTAAAACAACATTTCTCCCCAGGTCTTCTGCCTACCAACACACTCTGTAGATTGGATGCACCAGCGTGCATAAATGTGTGAGTCAATTTCTTGTTTTACATATATGTATATGCATACAGGTGGCACTAGTGGTAAGGAATCCACCCGCCAATGCAGAAGGTGTCAGAGGCACAGGTTTGATTCCTGGGTTGGAAAGATCCCCTGTTAGGTAGTTAGAATAGGAAGAGCAGTCCAGAATGGCGGTGGCTAAAAGACAAGGAAGGGAAAAGCCGGTAAAAATAAAACAAAGGAAGACCCGAGGACTGGAGTGAGGACCTCAGGTAGAACAAACAGCATTCATGACTAATCCAATTTACCTACGGCAGGTCCAGGGGGAGGAGAAAAAGTATGTAAAAAGAGGAGCTAAATGGCTGGGGGTCTCTCTCTCTCTTCTCTTCGTCTGTTTTGGGTCAGCATGCCCTCACACCTCAGGGATGTATTTTCCTTTACTTTCTAAATAAAACTGGTATTTTAGATCCTTTCAGAATACTGTTACTAAATATGGTTTTGAAAATTCTAAACTGGAAACAACATACTAGCTGACTTGAGAATGAAGCATCAACTCCACTACTGAGCTGAAACACGGAGCTGTAACACTGGTCCATCTGAGAGCTGTAACACTGGTCCATCTGAAGCCTGTAAGTCAAAATATGAGACAGAACTGACACACACACACACACACACACACACACAAAATACAACTATGCATATTATAAATGCACACATGTGTAATATAAATAAAATATAATGTATTATGTAAATAAATACTACAATATCTAATTGGATAGCATTATTAATATATATCACCCCATTTATGCATATATGGTCTCCTATTGTTCTTTCTTTGGAGAACCCTGAGTAAATACATACGGATATTACCAAAATACAGACATAGAGATGCATAAAATACCACAAGCTCTTCATAACTTGGGATCATTCATCTCCTCATGTTTCTAATTCAAATTTACTAAGTAGAATGTTTCCATTTAGAGTGGATTTTGTCCAGGTTTTCCTCTCTATTGTGTCTTTTCTCTCTAGTTTGAGGAGTTGACTTTAATTATTTTGAAGCTTTTATAAATACTTAGACTTGCATTCCATAGTATAAGTTATGGAATCTGAGTTATAGTATCTTCACTTTTACTGTCTAAGGAAATTTGTTGACTAAAACAAACCATCTAGAAAATAACATACAACATATTTTGTTATTTTGTAAAAACTATTTTAATGCTCAGCCCCAAGCAGAGATGGTATCTGCATTTAATAACAGCTACTTCAAAGATATGCAAAAACACATTTGCATATGCTACGACTGGAAAAATTTATGTACTTACTTCACGGATATTAAAATTAATTGTAAAATGCCACTAAGAGAATTTGTCTTTTGATGTTCTCTGTAGGGGAAAATTTACGTTTTGAGATTAAACATTAAAAGTGAAAAAAACTGAAAGAATGTATGTTTTCATCCTGTGATTAGTGGGTAGGGCACTGATACATCTCAACATATTATTAATTGAGGGTTTTCAAGGATCTGTGTTTAGATTATGCCAGAGGAACACATTCTCAGTATTTTGTGAAGAGCTCAATTTCTCTTCTTAATAAATAATGCTATGCAGGCTGCCTTTGCTCTAAAAGAAATTACAGCAGGTATGTGAATTTTATAGAGATATTTACTGGTCATTCATCATTTAAAGGTTAGAAAAGGCTTTTAATTAGTAAATACATAATAAGAAACTTAAGGGAGTTGCTTAGCAAATTTCATCTCACATAAAAGGACTTTTTTCCATATATTAATAAGACTGAAAATCAGAGGCAAAATTGACCTCCTGCCCTAGAATAATCTCATCCCTTTTCATAATTAAGTTTCCCAGCCATGGCTCTTAAGTAACATGATCCTTCGGGTTCTTAGTTCATGTCTAATTTTCTCCATTCAGTATTTCTGAAGAGTCTTTCAGTCTCAGTGGACATGGCTTGCTAATCTCCCTGCAAAGCACTGCCATATCACTGGCCTCTTGAAGTGCTGCCAACTCACGCACAGTGCTGAAGGAGCCTCATTTGAAGTGCGCTGAGGGGACTGACATAGCCAATTTATTGCCCAGTTTTTGCCATAATAAAAAGGAACACAAATAATAGAATATTTGGGATGGTGTTTATGAGATGTAAAATCATCTAGTCGAGAATCACAAAGTACAGTCAACGTTTGGGCTAATTTTAGGTACACACCTGCTTTATCCTTAAGAGGCAACCACAGAGTTTAGCGGTTTCTGTGAGTTCACCAGGAAGGTATAAAGATTCACAGGGGAAAGAGAAAATGAGGTTTGTAGAAAGCAGATGAAAAGTAGGGAGGGATAAAGGAATAAAAGAGACTGGTGCAAGAATGAAAATGGTAGTGTGACAGCCTTGCTGGGGATATTCTGATATCCCCTGCAAGGGGATATTTCCCAGCCTTGCAGGGGACATATCTGATAGAAATGTCTGGATCTTGTGGTACCAACCAAATTAAATAATTGACTCATGCCAGTGAGAATAAAAATAACTTCAGTTTTGCAGGGCTCTTAATTGAGTTCTCTGATAAGACAATAGGTTATATAAAAAATTTATCAGAAAGAGGGTAGGAAAAAAAATTGATGAGGATTATCTCTGACAGTTTGTAAATTGTATCAAAGGACTTCTATACTTCTCTTGCTGGTAGGCGTCAGGGATAGGAACTTAGTTTCCTAATCCAGTAATTTATCCTTCTACTTTAGGATTTCCATATACATCAAATATATTCTAACATGAAATATGTGAAATAAAGTATGTCTGGGGACACCAATTGATACGCCACATCTTCAGGTAGGCTCTCTCCTTCTGTCCCACTGAAGGGCTTGCCTTCTCTGGTCAATTTTTCTGGGAGGTAGGATGGATACCTGGGAGTATAATTAAGATCTCAGTGATCTTCTTTTTGCAAATTAAAGTCCATTTACTCCTGGAAGAGAAACCAGGCCCTAAGAAGGGAGTACTTACTATGAAGAGCAGGAAATGGAAGAGAGTCCACAGTATGATTTTGGAAAGATCAAGGGTAGTTAAAACACTGGAGTAAGCCAGCTTGATTAGTAAGCCCTTTATTTACTGAGGAAACAGAAGACAATGAATTGGTGAATATGCATTAACTTTCACTACACTTGTAAGATATGACTTCATGAATGTTGGACTAATAAGATGTTCAATTTTTACTTACTTGGGGAGAGTCCAATAAAGATGCGGGCAGAGGACACAGTATTCCAACACTTAGTTTTCATGGGGAGAGGGGACTCAATTCTTTTTCCTTGTGATCGGGGGACAAAATGTGAAAAACAGTCCAAAATGCCTCCAGTAATTTTGCACCTTTTGGTGAACACTGTGAGGAGTCAAGCGGAGGAAAGAAGCATCTTGTTTATATAAATCAAGTCATCAGAGAGATAAATATCAGCCAAGGATCATCCTGGAGTTCTGACTCAAAACTTGGTCCATTTCGTGAATGATTTATTTATTAAATATTTCATACAATGCTGCCTGGAGTAGTGCTAAGTGTTGAAATGAAAGAGAGCTCTTTATTCTTCTGAAGGTTACACTTCACTGGGGAAGATGAAGAATTCTAATGTAATTCTCTTGGTAGATAATTAAAATTTGGTGAGGTACCAACATAAAAACAATCTATAAAAAAGAAGTCAATACTTATTACAAAGCCTTTTATGTTCTTCTAGAATTGTGCTCTTTGAGTCCAAATGGGATAAATCTTAGATGGACTTCTGGCAAAATCATTCTCTACATGATTTCTCCTTTCATTTCTTTTCTTTCCTTTCCCCTACCTCCACCATCATGATATCAGTATTTTCCCTTCTTTTATCCTCCTCTCAAAAAACCAGTTCTCTCAGAAAAAAGGTATCAACAAATCCTGATGTGCTGGCTATAATTGCTCATTCTATCCAGCAAGATATTACCATGTATTTACTGGATATATTATACTAAGAGGAAATTTTGAATGTTAAATTAGCTTTCTAATGAAGTGTCTATAAGATAAAGTTTTTCTAAGGATGTTTACCATAGCAAAACTTCAACATCTTATTAAACTAGTGAATTTTGTTTTATTTACTCTCTTACTAAAGAGATGAAGAGAAGGAATAAGAGAGAAAATTTCATTTGGCTATTACCAACAAAAACATTGAAAAAAGAAGTAAATAATACATTAGCAAAATAAAAATGATATATACATATATGTATGTGTGTGTATGTTAGTCACTCAGTCGTGTCCAATTCTCTGTGACCTCATAGACTGTAGATGACCAGGTTCCTCTGTCCACGGGATTCTCCAGGTATGAATACTGGAATTGGTTGCCATTCACTTCTCCAGGGTATCTCCCTGATCCGGGTATTGAACCTGGGTCTCCTGCATGGAAGGCAGATTCTTTACTATCTGAGCTCAAAAGGATATAAATGATAGAAAGATAGATATGGGACAAAATTAATCGAAGTATGTGATGTGGAGGCTTTCATTATAAATTTTGATTTAAAAAATGAAATATTTGTAATACTAGAAAGGGAAAAATTGAGGCAAAGTGAAAGAAGGATAAGAATGAAGCCCAGAAATGACAGCTGGGGAGAAGCAAGTTATACAGAAAACTATATAGAAAAGATTAGAAATTCTAATAATTATATTGAAGAACCAAATAAAGAAAAAAAGAGAGAGATGGATCTTTACTAGACAAAGCAACATGACTTTATAAAATGTTTTATATGCAATTTATAATCAATGCAGGTAATGGAGTTTTAGCTGGGTACACAACTATCAGTTGAAGACTGACAGTCATTGTATCCTTTGTAGCAATGTAGGGTCTTACGATTATGTTTTTCCTCGTGAAAAGTTAGTGGAATTAATATGTAAAATTTTCAGGTAACCTTACGTATGTAGTATGTTAGTAGCTCAGTTGTGTCCAACTCTTTGTTACCCCATGGACTATAGCCTGCCAGGCCCCTCTGTCCATAGAATTCTCTAAGCAAGATTCTGTAGTGGGTTGCCATTCCATTCACAGGGGATTTTCCTGACCCAGGGATTGAACTCAGGTCTCCTACACTGCAGGCAGAGTCTTAACCATCTGACCCACAAGGCTGTATATTGTCACCTTGTTTATTTAACTTATATGCAGAGTACATCATGTGATATGCCAGACTGGATGAATCCCAAGCTGGAATTAAGATTGCCAGGAGAAATAGCACCAACTTCCGAAATGCAGTTGATACCACCTTTACGGCAGAAAGTGAGGAGAACTAAAGAGCCTCTTGATGAAGGTGAAAGGAGAGAGTGAAAAAGCTGGATTAAAACTCAACATTCAAAAAACGAAGATCATAGCATCCAGTCCCATCACCTCATGGCAAATAGATGCGGAAACAATGGAAACAGTGACAAACTTTATTTTCTTGAGCTCCAAAATCACTGTGGACATTGACTGCAGCCACAGAAGTAAAAGATGCTTGCTCCTTGGAAGAAAAGCTATGACAAACTTAGGCAGTGTCTTCAAAAGCAGAGACATTACTCTGCTGACAAAGGTCCATGTAGTGAAAGCTATGGATTTTCCAGTGGTCATGTATAGATGTGAGAGTTGGACCATAAAAATGGCTGAGTGCCAGATAATTGATGCTTTTGAACTGTGATTTTGGAGAAGACTCTTGAGAGTCCCTTGGACTGCAAGGAGATCAAATCAGCCAATTATAAAAGAAATCAGCCCTGAATATTTGTTGGAAGAACTGATGCTAAAGTTTCAATACTTTGGCCACCTGATGTGAAGAATCAACTCACTGGAAAAGACCCTGATGCTGGTAAAGACTGAAAGCAGGAGAAGAGGATGAGATGGTTAGATAGCATCACCAATTCAATGGACATGAGTTTGAGCAAACTCTGGGGGATAGTGAAGGACAAGGAAGCCCAGCATGCTGCAGTTCAATGGGTCATAAAGAGTCAGATACAACTTAACAGCTGAGCAACAACAGTCTATACGTTGCTGAAGGGACTTTGCAGATGTAAATATCCTCCTTAATCAGTTGCCCTTAAGTAAAGGAGATTATCCTGAATAATTTGCACTTGCATGGTCTGGCAATCAGTTGGAAGACTGGAAGAAAGAGCTTAGACTTCCAGGTTGTGAGTGTGTGTGTGTGTGTGTGTGTGTGTGTGTGTGTGTGTGTGTGTGAGACTGAGAGAGACAGAGAGAAAGTAAAAGAGAGAGAGGGCATTAATATAGTTTTTCAGATCTTTGATGTATTCCAATAAGTAAGTATTGTAACCAACTGGGATTGGGTTAAGGAAAGAGCAAGGCACTAGGCTCCAGCCCTCTGTACTACTCTGTATTGTATGAAACATATCAAAGAATATAACCTGTTAGGATGCTTGTTGCCTATGGACTGTCTGTGATTAGATGACCAGGACTGTCTGTTGAAACTTTAAGTAGAAATAGTGACATGTTAAGAAGTGGAATGCAAATATGTAATTGCGGTACAACAAAATCCCCTTATATAGACCCTTGAGAGTTAATGTAGAACTTTCAGCCTAAAGTGCGACAAAACACAGCAAGTCCTCAGTTTGGGGTTGTTCTGCCTAGAAGGTTTCTTATCTCTCATTCCACATATTTAGAACTTTGAGCTCATATCCACAAGAAACTGGAAAGAACTGATTGTCACTTTCTCTTACATATCCTTTTACAACCTCTGGTATATTCTGGGCTGGTTTATAAACAAACAAGTAAATAATACAAAGCAAAAACAAAAAAGCAATCAGTAAAACCCAAGCTGTTATTTTTGTCAATGGCATCCTGCAGAGTTTGTCCTGACTCATTCTGCTGAATTATGTCTCCAGTAGAAGAGAAAGAGTGGATTTTTTCTTATGTCCTGTCACATCACAGATCTTGGTTCAGTGTCTGACACATTGTATGTTATAGAGGATATTTATTAAATTGTCATTTAATGTGATCATACTCTTCTCCTTTCCAATAGTTTACTGCCAATTTCCATAAGATGCCCTACTAGCATATCAAATTCAGTATATTCAAAATTTGACTTATCATTAAACCTCTGTGAAGATCGTTACGATTTGTTATCCCACTAAATGACAATGCAGGACCCAATAGCTGAAACTAAAAACACAGGAATCTTCTCTTCTCCTTCTCAGCCACCTCCTTCATTTAGTCTCTAATTCTATCAACTATCTATCAATTACCTATCTATATCTATCTATCAATTATAAATAGATCATCTATAATCAATTGTCATTAAGTATCTATCTTATCAATCATCTACCTACCTGTCTATCTATCCATCAATCGTCTATCTGCCTAAATTTCATCTAGCTTACTACAGAATTCATACTGGGTATATTAATGGACTCTTGGCAAGAAAGTTAATAAGCATCAGAAACACAATATTCCTAAGGAGTGTGAAATGTTTTGCACTATAAATCATTAGCACTTCATTCCATTTCTCTTGCTTTGAGAGAGAGTAAAGAAAATCTCATTCCAAACCCTTGTATAAATCTATCCCTTATAGGTAACCTTAGTTACATTTGCATCTAACTAGCAACACTTGCTACTGCTTCTTCCAAATTCCCATTAAATTTTTATAAAAACATGAACAAATAAAAGAAATAAGAATGAAACTCCAAAACTAGATCTGATATTCAACTTATTAATAATATTTAGGAAACATTTCTACTAATGAAAATTATGGTGAATCTAATAAAAAAATCAGCAAATGACCAAAAATAGAACTCAATCAAAAAACATACAACAATGACAAAAGTGACATCCTGTCTCCTGAAAGTCTGTAAGAAATGGATCCACTCCTTTCTCAGGTATGGTCTTTGGCTCAAAAAAAAAAAAAAAGGAGAAATGAACTTTTAAAATGCATATTATTCTTATAGTGTATATACTGCATACTGAGTGACCCAAAGTATTTTTTCCTCATACCACCATCATTATCTTCATGAGTGCCTCTAAATAACCACCTTAAGATGCTAAATAACAAAATGCATCTGGATGAGACATAGTATAGTAGATGAAAAAGTGTTGGGTAAGATGGCCAAGTCTCTTCTCCGAAGGTTTGGGCTCAGCAATCCTTATGCTACAGGTTGGGGTAGAGATCACTGTATACTTGAGACTATCCTTTTTCTTCTCCTTTCTAACTCATGATTAGAGTTTCAGAGAGCCAAGGAATGAGGGGTGGGGTAAAAATAGCAGTCAATACTTTTTGTGATGTTTCCTGTGTGACAAGTGTTATTCTAAGCACTTTATGCATGTTAACTCAGTTAACTCTCAGAACAACCAGTAAAGTAGGGATTATTATTATTTTTGTTTTGAATGAGGAGATTGAGTCATGAAAAGTTCAGGTAACTTGTTCAAGTTCAAATAGCTAGTGAAATAACTCAAGCTCTGGTTTCAAAATTCATGCTCTTAACAACTATACTATACTAACAGGATAATCTTGATCCAAGAATGCTCATTGGACACTAGAGACCAAGCTGGAAATTATGTATTTAAACATGCTTATTAAGCTGCGTCTGTGAAGGAGATGTGATCAAGACACAACTGAATAAGGACTCCAGCCAAATGGAGTATACATATCTCTTTTTAAATAAGCAAAGCAACTGATGAACTATAATGAGCATCTAAAAATGGAAACATAATCTTGAAGACATATTACTTACTAAAGACTCAGAGAATTACTCAGAATTCTACTAGCATCCTCAATAACACATAGAAGTTCTACCTTGAGAGGGAAACAAACACCATGAAGAGGATATACACGGAGATGAAAAAAATACCACGTTAATATTATGTGTGGCATGGATGACTGAAAGGAACTAAATGTATCACAAGGAAATATAAATATCAAGGGACTTATAAAGGTAAGTAAACAATATAAAACTTGAATGAGTAGTTTAGAGGTACAGTTTATTTCTTATAGAATGCTTAAGAATGAATGAAAATAACAAGTGAGAAGCTGGTACATATGGAGAAAACAAATATCTGAAATAGAAAATTTGGGGTGAGAGCCATAATCAGTAACATGATTGAAGAAAATTGCAGTGAACTAAATGGCCTCAAAGTATGGGAACCAAAAGGACTCACTGTAGTTCACACAAAAAGTCTTAGAATATACTTTTCCAAGATATGTCCCAATGGAGAAAATTTGCTAAATGAATAAAAGCATAAAAAACTATGAAACTACCAAACGGTGAAAACTGATATTAACATATTAAATGCATTAGAAATGATATATTTTACTGTTTCCTATTTATTGTCCTACTGCCTAGATTCTTCACTTGAGTTATTTAAAATATTTTTCTATTTATTAAATGAACACCAAAATAATCTATAAGGTGTTAGAACGTCATTTACTCAATAAATCCTCAAATTTTCTCTAATATTAGCAAAGGTATGACAGACATGCTTGCAGCTACATTCTGGCATATAGTCACTACTGTACACTTAGAAAAATGGAAACTGATGGTTCATGTAGTATGCACATTCTTAGGAATTTTGACTTTAATCTTGAATGTATTTAAAAGGATCAATTGGTTGAAAAAACAATTGTCTTAGCATCCACCTTTCATGTGAAATATAAATATATATACATAAAGGTCATCAAAATATAGCTTTTGTTATTTTGTTGCTTAGGACAAGCAGTTTCAGGATACAGGTTAAGAGTTTATATCCATTTTAATAATATAAATTGTCTAATAATGGGTATAATCCATCCCTATTACTTAACTATAGTACTGGACTTGATAAAAATTTTTGTACTTCTGTTGTCAAACCATAAAAACTTCATATATCTGTATCATAAATCACTTAATCAAATGCAATGATACATTACTGTGCAATATGCATAAAGGAAATTTTCTCATGCCTTTGTATAAATTGTGAAAGTATTACCATATCTATTATATAGTTACTTTCTAGGTGCTATCGTTGTAAAGTACATAAAATACATATTCAATTATATGCCAGGTTTCCAGAATAGAATATTTAGCAAGTAGGGCATGAGACAACTTTGACATTTTGGAACAAATACATTAAAATATAATTTTTTTCTTATAACCTTATATTAGGTTGTCAAAAAATATCAGCGCACGTATCCTCTGTCATCCCAGAAGGCAGAAATATGATCAAGAATACAAAAATGTAGTGAGAAATATGTTGGCTCATGGTAAAAAAAAAATCACTTTCTTTGTCCCTGCCACCACTGAATTTATATGCCTCTCTATCTCTGGCTTCACCCAACATTTTCTTAAACTCCTCCAAAATTAATATACCTGAATTTTACTCTGCCATGTCTTTTGTGCTCAAAAATTATAATAGCTCCTCAATAACCAACACATACTGTGGGTGGGTGGTCCATGTTCTCTGTAATCTGACAGCAGCCGATGTTTCCTACTTGTCCTTTCACACTATTTCTTGAAACTGAAACACTTTTATTGCTTCTGATCAAATGTTTCTTTCTTTCTGCTTTTGTGGATTTTATTCTCTCATTGTGAATTTTTTAAACCCCACCTCTAATTCTACTAATCACCCTTTCCCTTTAAGATTGGCAAAATACCTTAGTGCCAAAATGTTGATTAGACACAGACTTTGGTTTAGGTTCTAGATCCACCATTAACATGCTGTGTGGCTTTGAGATAGCATCTGGCATTCCAAGCTTTGACCTCCTCATGAGTAATATTTAGCGGATGACTGTCTTTACCTCCATGAGCACTTACCACATCACAGTTACATGGACAGTGTCTGGCACAGAGAAATGACTCAGTAAATTCTAGCTCTTGTTATTTCATCTAAATCCTTTGTGGAACTTACCAGTTTTAATTCATATCATGCTTATGTGCATACAAGCCTTCTTTCGTCCTCAGCTAGACTAAGAACTACTGATATCACCAGTTGTGATTTCCTTTTTAATTGTCATAATGCTTTACTATATCACCTTGCTCATGATAAGCATAAATTAAATAAAAATCTATTAGAGCTGATTAACAAAGTAAAGCTTGCCTCACAAAGTTTCCTGCTACTGAAAGTGTTCAAGGAGAGGTTAGGTGAATAACACAGTGGAAAATGCAGAGGTTAATAAAGTATGAAGGAGATCATACAAGACAAACTCTTAGAAGCAGAGTCTAATTTTAAGATTATTAGAAAAATAAAAAGGATGACACTACGGTTTAAAAAAATAGAGCAGGAAATAATTATTGGATGGCTTTAGATCATCATAGTATATTGTGAGAGCATTGTGGTAATTTAGGTGAAGTGAGTGGGTGAGAAGGAAGTGGGAGTCATGGATTTTGCATTACTTTATCTAGGAATTAAGAAAAAATAATTTTGAAACATTTTTGCTTAATGATGCCTATTTAAAAAAAAAAAAACTATATTCCAGTGGTAATCAGAATTAACTGAGGATCCTGAAATTTAGTTTTGTAATGAAGTAGCTGTGTGACTTTGCCAGTATCCATTAACCTCTCAGGATCTGTTTTCTCATCTGCAAAATTTCTGCTTGAACTAGACAACCTTAGTCTCTAAAGTGGAAAGGAACAGTGAAAAAACTCCCACCTTTTTAATATACACAGTGTAAAATAGATTAAAAAAATTCTTATTAAGAATAGTAGAAATTTGGAAGGGCATAAATATTCAGCAAAAATGGCCAGATTCCTGACAAGCAAACTCTGGTGTGTTTTCTCATTAACCTAAATTAAACTGTGATTGTACCCCAAACAGCCTTATATGTCTGTGGGTTCCTGCCAATATGCAGTTGGATTTCTCCTCTGCAGCTGTCTGTGATGCTCTGAAGAGACAAGTGAATACTGTTGTCAAATAAAAAGTGGAGAAATGGAATCATTAAAGCAGAATGAATAAATTACAATGGCCTTATAAAAGTAGTTTTAACAAATGAACATGAATAAGAGTTAAAGTACACACTTTTGATTTTGCAGGAGTTCAGCATCGAAGATTTTTAAAGTAGACATTTTAATTAGATAATATATAATTTTATTTTGAGTCTTCCCAGTTGGCACTTGTAGTAAAAAACCTGCATGCCAATGTTAGGCTTCCCAGGTTGCTCAGATGATAAAGAATCTGGCTGCAATGCAGGAGACCGGGTTCAATCTCTGGGTTAGCTCTACACATTAACTTTGCCATGTTAGGCAGGTTTTGTTTTTGAAAGCACTTCGAAAATTGAGCTTAATAAAAAGATTCCTGGATGTGAAGTTGGAATAAGTGGAATTTCAGTTCTATTAAAGGTCTGTGTTACATAACTTTATTGTATCTTAATATCCTCGTGTGTATGTAAGTTAAGACTAGATTATATCCAAAAGAAAGAAAGTGAAGTTGCTCAGTTGTATCCGACTCTATGCGACCCCATAGACTGAGACGGACACGACTGAAGTGACTTAGCAGCAGCAGCAGACTATAGACTACCAGGCTCCTCTCTCCATGGGATTTTCCAGGCTGCAGTGCTGGAGTGGATTGCCATTTCCTTTTCCAGGGGATCTTCCCAAACCAGGGCTTGAACCCCAGTCTCCCGCATTGTAGACAGACACTTTACTTCTGAGCCACCAGGGAAGGTCTTGCTAAAACTCTGTGATTCTTTGATCCTGTAAGTGTTCCACTTAGTATTGTAGATATATGCCCAAAATACTTGGTTTGCATTGCATGCATTACAAACAAATGTGCATACTGTTATTTTCATATACTATAAATTAGTTGAGGTTAATTTGAGATTATTAATGAAAACATCTTGGTATACACAGACAAGTTAAATGTTTCTGGGAAATGGTATTAGAAACTGAAGCAGGTGAAACATTTGTATGTTCAGTGCAGGTGTCAGGCAGGAGCAATGCAGATATTATTTACTTCAGCACTGGAGTCATGGGAACAAATTAAGCATTTTTATGTTTGTCACAAGTGTATTTGAACTGTGTAGTCACCTCAGATATTTGAAACGAAGACATGGCAACAGCAGCCATTGTTAATAGCAAGAATATGGGAACTGGCAGCGACAATTTAGCAGGTAGGCAGACAGTACTACAAAGGGGCACAGAATTGGCACCGAGCATTCAAATGAACAGGCACAAGAACTGAGGCTTTCGAAAAAGCTGTTACATTGTCTGTCACACCTTAGATGACTTCTGAACCATATGTTTAGAGAAATGATGTAGGATTTGGATAGCAGGTGGTCAGAGCAGGCAGCAGAAACAGTTTGGTTTGTACTTGGAATGATGCATACACAGGCAGTGGAGTTGCAATCTGAGCCTGGGGTGCAGGTGCTAATTATTTTTTCAGTGGCAACAATGCAGTTAGAGAGTGGAGCCTGATTTACAGCCTATCTTCATGTTAGTGACCAAACATAAGTAACTCCAGATGCCAAGTGCGATGGGGGTGCTGGAAGGGCTCAGTGATAAATAACTATGATAAATTTTTAGATGAAAATTGTTGCACTTCTGTCCTATTGTTCTTTTTGCTAAGTAAGGATTATTCTGAGTTATAGAATGTGGATTTGTGCTGACAGATGTTAAAACTTGGGCTGAATTTCAGAATAGTTTGACAAAAGTTATTTTTCCTTTTCTCACCCACATCCCACCCAAGTATCTCACAGTCAGCCTAGATCACATAGTTAACATCTTTCATCATAAGAGTAATCATTTAAGAAATAAAATATTTATAGTTTAATTTGTGCCATTCTTCTAAGCAAATAAACATTAAAACAAAACCAAAAAGCGTTTTAGAATTATCTGCCCTACTTGGCTAACTTGTTGAATCTGTACTTATAATTTGAGAGTTGACATTAACATCATGAGATCTATGAAGTCAGAAAGAGTTTTTTTCTCCAATCTTGCACCACAAATTGGGGCTTCCTGGATGGCTCAGCAGTAAAAGAATCCATCTGCAATGCAGGAGATGCAGGTTTGATCCCTGGGTCAAGAGGATCCCCTGGAATAGGAAATAATAACCCACTCCAGTATCCTTGCCTGGGAAATCCCATGGACAGAAGAGCTTGAAGGGATACAGTCACTGAAGTCACAAAGAGTTGGACCTGACTTAGTGACTAAATAACAATAACAGTATCCCAAATTAAACACATTTTTGTTATACTAAAATTTTTGTTTGTTAGTCTTCTTCACAAGCTCCTGAAATTCTGATAGTAAGGAATTTATCTCATTGTAAGTATTTATTTAACAGGTGGTTGCCTGGATGACTGAATTAACGGATGGATGATATGCTGACAGTACTATCTTGACAACCAAAGGTCCAAGCTGTGGGTAATGGTGGGCACAACAATGAATGGTAAAATCAGTAGCTTTTGAAGCCAAGTGAAGGCTAACACTGGAATGCTCATCTCTGAGTATGATCAGGATCATGAGAGAATTTTTTATAAAAATGCTAACATCAGAGTCCTACCCCTTAGTGCAGTAGTTCTCAAAAATATTCCCTGGACCAGTAGAATCAGCATCACCTTAGAATTTGTTGGAAATATCTACTACATCAGAAACTCAGGATAAATTCTAGAAACTTATGTCTTCTGAGGCTCTCCAGATGATTCTGATTCATGGTAAATTTAAGAACCATTGTGAGATCCCCACTCAATTTATCTAAAATGTAGATATTCATATTTTCTCTACAGCTCTTCAGTTGATTCTAATGTACAGTCAGAGTTGTAAACCATGAAAATATCAGAAGACAGTAGTAAGAAGTAGATGCCTATGTGAAGTCAAATTCACAAGGAACTAGAGCAAAATGGATAAAAATAGATTGAAGAGAAAAGAATGTGTGCAAGATATTTAATAGGCTATGATTTTGTTTCTTTTTTTTCTTGTGCTTGTCTCTGCCATACAACAATGTGAATCAGTCATAATCATATATATATATATATATATATATATATATATATATATATATAAAAATTGCCCCCTCCCTCTTGAGCTTCCGCAACCCCATTTGTTTCTTATTCTATAAGAGAAGCACATTATAGAGAGAAATTGTTTTCCATAGACTCCTATTAGGAGTGATTTGATTATTTTACAAAATTTCATGTTAATTCTAGATGCTATGTTACTCAACTTTAGGCAACAATCAAGCCATAGACTATTTCCTTCAAGAATTGTGATCAATACATGCATAGGTATAAATGTGGATCAAACTCTATCTTATTTAATCTTCAAATGATCCTTTGAGAGATAAGTATTATTACACTGACTTTTTACAGATATGTAAGCTGAATTTCAGTTTAATTAACTTCCCCAGTCATATAGCAAGGACTGACATAGCTGGGATTGGAACTCAGGTCTTTTACATCATACAGCCTTGTTCTTCACAAGCAAACATGTGGGATATTAACATTGTTAAGTATGAATAATAAAATAATATTCTTAATGCTGTAATTAAAGCCCAGAGTGGGAGTTTTTCTCTACATGGTTTATAATTAAGTTTACCTATTTCTTTACTTGTATTGAGATATAAGGGAAGAAAGGAAATAATGTATTTTAACGCCTCTAATTGCCCAAGCACTGAACATTCGATAATGCATTTGCTGCAGGAAAGGGTCCCCTTCCAGGGCCCAAACCTGGGCTCTTGTCTAACACTCGGAAATGAATTGTCCGAGGAGACACATGTGCTGACAAAGCAAGAGATTTTATTGGGAAAGGACACCTTGTTGGAAAGCAATCAGGTAAGGGAACCCAGGAGAACAGCTCTGCCACGTGGCTGGCAGTCTTGGGTTTTATGGTGATGGGATTAGTTTCTCAGTTGTTTTTAGCCAATCATCTGACTCAGAGTCCTTCATGGTGGTGCATGCCTTGTTCAGCCAAGATGGATGCCAGACAGGAGGATTCTGGGAGGTGGCTGGACATGTGGTGTCTCCTTTTGACCTTTCCTGAACTCTTCTGGTTGGGATGGCTTATTAGTTACGTGTTCCTTACCAGGACCTCCAGCCCTAAAACAACTCATGCAAATGGTTACTATGGTGCCTGGCCAGGCTGGGCAGTTTCTGTCAGTGTGCTTTCCCTAACACATTTATCTTTTAAAAATCCTCAACTGTAAGTATTATAACTATTGGCTGAAAGTGATAGGAATGGTAACTAAGTCTACATATCTAGGTAGCACTGGATGCAAAATCCAGCTCTGTCTGATCACAAAATGTTTTGACCACATTCATTCTCATTACACTAGCACTTTCCTCCTTCAAGCAACAGGGACGAGAAAAAATATGACTGGATAATTCTTTAATTATCCTGAGACTGAAAGTAATGACAAAAAGTGGGGTAAAAAAGATAAGTTGAAAGTAAAAATAGCAAAGAGCAATGAAGAAAAGTGAATGCTAATTTAATGGCACAAATTTAAACATTTTTTTAAATGACAAGCTTTTCAAAAAGGGGAAGGAATCTAAGCAAATTTAATGCAAAATGAACATAGAAGTGGAAAATTAAATATAGTGTTGTGGACACTGACAAGACAGTGAATCTTATGACCTAGAAAGTCATGCATGAATTAATGAAAGAATTAGTCATGAAAGAAAAGAGAAGATGAACCAGATAGAGGGAGTAGACTGTGCATCTTAAGTGGAAGCAAAGACTAAAATGCAGGGCAAGGTTTGAGAACAATGAAATTAAAAGACATTTCCTCCTTGGAAGGAAAGTTATGACCAACCTAGATAGCATATTCAAAAGCAGAGACATTACTCTGCCAACAAAGGTCCATCTACTCAAGGCTATGATTTTTCCAGTGGTCATGTATGGATGTGAGAGTTGGACTGTGAAGAATGCTGAGCACTGAAGAATTGATGCTTTTGAACTGTGGTGTTGGAGAAGACTCTTGAGAGTCCCTTGGACTGCAAGGAGATCCAACCAGTCCATCCTAAAGGAGATCAATCCTGGGTGTTCATTGGAAGGAGTGATGCTAAAGCTGAAACTCCAATACTTTGGTCACCTCATGCGAAGAGTTGACTCAATGGAAAAGACTCTGATGCTAGGAGGGATTGAGGGCAGGAGGAGAAGGGTATGACAGAGGATGAGATCGTTGGATGGCATCACTGACTCGATGAACTCCGGGAGTTGGTGATGGACAGGGAGGCCTGGCGTGCTGCGATTCATGGAGTGGCAAAGAGTCGGACATGACTGAGTGACTGAACTGAACTGAACTGAACTGATGAAACAATAAGAATAGGACCAAAGATACAATCTTGAGGCATATGCTAAAGACAGATAATGGGAGAAAGCCACCATCAAGAATATAGAAGGTGTTATATGAGTGATGGATGAAGTAGAAGCATAACCTTGGTTGGAAAAATGCCTTATCACTTTCCCAAATTTAGTATCTTTAGTTAAAACAGTTAAGTTTTTGCCATATCTCTAGGCCATCTATACTTTTATCAATAACAACAGGAACAATAACAAAACATGTAGAGAAGGACCACATTGTTCTAATTCATATTAAAGTAGATGTGTAACTGGATTGTCACAAGGGTGGTAATGTTTAAGAAAAAAGATTCCAAAATTCGTAAACAAATGTTTCTATTTCAAAAGCTTCAGTTTTCTTTGTATATGGGAAAATAACATGCAGCAGTGCCCTGCTGGGAGAACAAGCTCCCTAGTCTTCAGGTCCCAGTGCTTTGATGCCACCTGATTAAGGTGAGAATCTCATCAAGCCTGCAAGAAGTTGCCTGTCATTCTCACAGCAGGGATTCTACCCTCCCAACTGCTTATCTTTCAATCACTTTGCAGACTCTGCTTTCCATCTCTCTGCCTGCCCCTTGAGCAAGTCAGTGGTCGCAACACCAGGCACACTGGAAGATTTCCCCTTAAAAGTGAACCATATTTACCATTCCCCTAGGCTTCCCTGACAGGTTTTGGAGCTGTCTGATTCTCTTCTAGAAATAACAAAAACTGTTCGGTGTATCACAAAGCCACATATCTATCAAAACAAGATATAAAATGATAAAGAACATAAACTTAGAGGAAAAGATGCGCTAAGCTTTTAAAGGAAAACTATCATGGGCAAATCATTGCTTTAGTTAAAACAGGTTCAGTGTTAAGAACTTCCTATTCTAAAGGGATGTTTAGACTAAGATTACAATCCTGGGTTAAGTAGTTTTTAAAATTCTTGAGAATTCCTATTCATCACTTATAAAGCCACAGTTTCCCCCAGTTACTTTAAACAAAAGGCTTATATTAAGAAGTTTAAATATAATCTTCAGATTTTGGTGTGACATTTATTGTTTTTACAATTATGAGTATGACTATGATGATTTTCGCTTCCTAGACATCCATACTGAAAGACAGACGCACTCAGATGCAGTCTCTTTTCCATAGCACAAGGCTTAACTAACTACTGGGTAGAACTGACTAGAACTGAAGGCTTTATACTCTAGACAAAAAACCCTCACTCTTTCACTAGAGAAAGTTTTAGGGGATTGGTGAACATCCTCAAACTTTGTGGAAATTATTAGGCACATTTAATATTTTTTTCTGAATTATGGAATACAACTTCCATTAGAAGTGCACATTGATCTGTGAGTAACATACGCACGCGCACATGTGAGAGGGGTGGGGGAAGTGAGAAATTGCACCATCCTCTGTTTTTTCAATTACTCTCTGCAATTCTAATGTGTTTGAACATGAGGAATGGCGGATTGTATTGGTCTCTGAAGCCAGACTTTGAATTGATATGGTTGTGCAGGGTACAACTACATAGTTGTATCTCCATGCACCATAGGACACTATGGTAGTATGCTACCGTAATGTACCCACTGTACAGTAGATTTAGATTTTATTCTATTTTCTGTAGTTTTAGAAAAGAACGTTTCCATCATAGAATGAAATTCACAGCTGCCTTGGCAGTATATCCTAGCTGAATTCTGTGAAAATTGTATTTTAGTTGTTGTTATGCCCTTCCTGGTTCTCTATAGTTAATGAAGTGAAATGGAATATTCATTTTTTTTCTGTTTCTTTCACTCCTTTTCGGTCTTCTCAAGGGTACTCTACAAGTCCTAAGAATCTGTGATAGAATACTGGTATTGGATCATTAGAACATGGTTCTCAAAGAGGCTCAACAGGCCATGGGTATTATCAAGTGTCCTTGAGTCAGTCATCACATATAAATGAACTTGAGATTAATGTGCCACTGCTTCTCCAATTAGTGTGGGTAATCAAGAACTGATTGCAACATTAGGACAACAGAGATCCAGCCTTTGTAGGACAGTGGCAAATAATTTTTATTTTAATGGTTCTTTCCCTGGAGAATTCTGTTCATGCCTTTTCTATCATTTCTTGTATATATATAATGATTTAGTTCAACACCTTCAGAGCAATTTGACCTTTGCCACCTCCACCTGCCATTGTTATCTGCCCCAAACTCAAGCAAGAAACAGAAGATGCACTATAGAAAAGGCAGTGAACTGTGAATTTCTTCTATCATTTGATGCAGACCTCTCTTGCTGTGAAACTGACCTTCTTTTTTTCCATTAAAAACTCTATTATAATGTTCCTTAAAGAACTTTCAAAGCATTTAGTCGATAATAGCTACGAGTTTGCTATAATGTAAGATAGGAGTACTAATATTACATTGATTTTTTATTACTCCTTTGACATTGCTAAAACACACAATGTTTGACTTTAAAGAGTTTACTATAAAATATCCAATTTATATGAACCAAGGTATTATTTTTTTGCAATTACATCTTCCTACATTAGAATTCATGGTAAATAATAGTTTTTTTAAAGTTTATTAATATGGGCCTTTGTTATAGCCATCAAATTTATTTATATGCATGTGGTTTCTGAATTCTTCCTTTTCTATCTATCACAAATGACTGTCGCATTAAACATTACACAGTCGCTTAATTGTGACCCTACTGCTCACAGACCTTCAGATTCTTTATACCATCAAGTAAAGTGAAAATTAAGGATAATTTACAAAGCTTTCAAGATTTGATCTTGTTGTAACTTGTAACCCCTTTTCTGATTACTCATTGTTTTGATACATTATAACCTGGCCCAACCATATTCTGCACTGTTTCTCTTAGAAGCCAATGACCCTCTGTTCTTTCCATCTCAGTTTCTTTGTTGCTTATAATCAAATTGTAGATACTGGTTTTTCTTCTGACAACAGTGACTTTTTCCTTTGAATTTTACTTCTGTCAATTATTTGCATTCATTATACTTCTTTATCAATTAGATATGGGTAAGCTTGTTACGGGTCCTTGACTATACTCTGTAGTCTTTGAGTTCAGAACTGTGTCCATTTTACTTTGTATTTGTTATCAATAGAAGCTATCAGATTACTTTGAATATTATAGGTATCAAAGCAACCTGTATTCAAAGAAAGACTGAATGTAATATGTTACTTACAAAGGTGATTGATAACAATATCATTAATTTAGTCAATAAATTCACCAAGTTGATAAGGTGCCTACTATGTCCTAAGGATTATATAGTATGTTATATAGAACCTGGTCTTCAGGTAGATTTTATCTAGAAATCTTGACTTCCTCAAATATTTCTCTGCTTTCTGGGACCTTTCCATCATACTGCCATCTTTTGATATCCCTCTAATTAACTAGATAACTTGTAAAAATTGCTGCTGTGGAAAATGACTGTCCTACAGAAATCCACCCATGCATGTCATCCTTTACTATCTCAGAGGGAACATTGTTCGCCACTGGAAAAATATGGATGGTATTTGAATTCTCTATGCCTTTTTCTTGAACTGATGGTCTGATCCTGCAGGGGAGACTAATACCCCTCTATCAGCTTCTCAGATTCCCATCCTGTGGCAATCATAACTTGATCTGCTCTTTCTTATAGGAAACTTTAGCATGGCATGCTATTTATTTATGTCATCCACTGCAATTTTCTGAAAATACAATTTCAAGCAATATCTATGACTTTAGAATTATAATTTTAGTGAGAATTAGGAGTCATAGCTTCATGGTATAGATAAAATCTGATTTAATATAACCTTTATTTCAAAGCATGGTCATGTAGGTTTATTTGTTTTAGAAGACAAATACTTGGGCAGACACTGTATTTGCTAACATTTAATAGAAAGCCTGGTATATGGTATGTTCTCAATATATATTTATGAATCAATAAAATGTAGTGCTTTTGTGCATTAAACAAAAATAAGAACAAAGAACACTTGAAAATGGAGCTCATGTATGTTTGTGTGTGTGTGTGTGTGTGTGTGTGTGTGTATGAGTGTTTTCTTTAGCTGTAAGACTATATAGACTCTGGCTCCTCTAGTTCTGGCTGCCACTTTCATTTGGAATATCTGAATCTATTCCTGGCAATGTATATGCATTTAACTTATTTGACCTTTACTTTTCTTCAAAATGAAGGGAATTGATTTAAATAATCTCTAAATTATCTTCTAGCTCTAAAGTCTGAGATTCTATGGATTAGGTCTCCTTGTCTTATTCTATTATTTTATTGTTGTTATTCTTGAATGAATTTTGTGTTTATTTTTCCACAGGACACTAAGGCACTGTTTACAAATGCATTCATAGTAGAATGCATAGAAAATGATTTTAAAATTTTCCACTAAATAAATGTAAAAATATATGAATAAAGTAGGCATTTTAGGACTTCTTATTTCAAGGATTGCTTTTAAAGTCAATCATTAACATAATGCTTTTAGCAGCTAGCTTCTTGTATGAGGAAGGCAGAAGTTGATGATAAAATTGTCTCATTAAAGTGAGATTCAGCTTTCCTCTGAATGTCAAGTGTATAGATTCAGGCTTAGAGTAAATCTGGGCCCTTTGGCAGTTGCCGTATCTATGATTGTGCACATCCCTCTGGACATTTTTCTTCTCTGCTCTGCACTGTTATTTATTTCCTCACAGCTTTGCACAGCCTAATTATGAACTCCTCAAACATATGAATCACGTCCATATTTTAATTAAAGCTTTCAGTAAGTTGAGGATTCTTCTATAGAATAGCTATCATTCAAAAATAATATAAACTGTATGAATCAACTTTAAACTTTTTAATCCTTAAAACTTTGGTATTAGCAATTTCATTCGAAGGAGTTCTGTTTGCTGCTAGCAAAAATCCAGAAATTTTGTGAAATCTTGCTATTTGATTTGGACCCCACACTTTTGGCTCTGTTTCTTGGTAATAAGCATGGAGACTCAGTATTTCTTTTTTTAGATACACTGCCATTTGCTGCCTAGCAAGGATTCACAGCAATGGTATTGCCTCAAGAGATTAAGAATTTCCCCTGCCATTTCCAGAATGTCTTTCTTGATCATGGTAATCTCACATTCTCCCACATATATCTGAAGGTAGGCAAAAAGAGTTTCCTTTTACAAAATTAGCTTCAGTTGTAAGTTCTTTATTACTGAGAACAAAATTTCCCTGTGAACAACTATTTAACAAAATATAAGCACACGCTAGTAAAGTAATGCTCAAAATTCTCCAAGCCAGACTTCAGCAATACGTGAACCATGAACTCCCAGATGTTCAAGCTGGTTTTAGAAACGGCAGAGGAACCAGAGATCAAATTGCCAACATCCGCTGGGTCATGGAAAAAGCAAGAGAGTTTCAGAAAAACATCTATTTCTGCTTTATTGACTATGCCTAAGCCTTTGACTGTGTGGATCACAATAAACTGTGGAAAATTCTGAAAGAGATGGGAATACTAGGTCACCTGACCTGCCTCTTGAGAAACCTATATGCAGATCAGGAAGCAATAGTTAGAACTGGACATGGACCAACAGACTGGTTCCAAATAGGAAAAGGAGTACGTCAAGGCTGTATATTGTCACACTGCTTATTTAACTTATATGTAGAGTACACCATGAGAAACGCTGGGCTGGAAGATGCACAATCTGGAATCAAGATTGCTGGGAGAAATATCAATAACCTCAGATATGCAAATGACACCACCCTTATGGCAGAAAGTGAAGAGGAACTAAAAGCCTCTTGATGAAAGTGAAAGTGGAGAGTGAAAAAGTTGGCTAAAAGCTCAATATTCAGAAAATGAAGATCATGGCATCTGGTCCCATCACTTCATGGGAAATAGATGGGAAACAGTGGAAACAGTATTAGACTTTATTTTGGGGGGCTCCAAAATCACTGGAGATGGTGACTGCAGCCATGAAATTAAAAGACACTTACTCCATGGAAGAAAAGTTATTACCAACCAATATAGCATATTCAAAAGCAGAGACATTACTTTGCCAACAAAGGTCCATCTAGTCAAGGCTATGGTTTTTCCAGTGGTCATGTATGGATGTGAGAGTTGGACTGTGAAGAAAGTTGAGCGCCGAAGAATTGATGCTTTTGAACTGCGGTGTTGGAGAAGACTCTTGAAAGTCCCTTGGACTGCAAGGAGATCCAACCAGTCCATTCTGAAGGAGATCAGCCCTGGGATTTCTTTGGGGGGAATGATGCTAAAGCTGAAAATCCAGTACGTTGGCCACCGCATGAGAAGAGTTGACTCATTGGAAAAATCTCTGATGCTGGGAGGGATTGGGGGCAGGAGGAGAAGGGAAGACAGAGGATGAGATGGCTGGATGGCATCACTGACTCGATGTTCATGAACTCCGGGAGTTGGTGATGGACAGGGAGGCCCTGGCGTGCTGCGATTCGTGAGGTCGCAAAAAGTCGGAGACGACTGAACGACTGAACTGAACTGAACTGAACTGAAACTCCTCTGAGGTAAAACATTTTCGTCAGTTTACTTGGGTAATATTTCCATGGTTTCTAGAGCAGAGCTCACACATATCACACAATATATATGAGCTGGTAACCTGACATCACTTTAAATCTCCCATTCCTGTGCTTTCCTAGCATGTGCCTTAGAGTGATTAATATAAAAATGACTGGTATCTGTCAACCCACTGTGAAAGAATCCTTAGTTGAATCTACTGCCCAGCCCGCTACATTTTGAACTATAGTTTACTTTTTTTTTTAAGTTGGGTTTTCATTACAAACAACCAAATAACAGTACCACTTAAATTAGCTTAAAAATAATGCACTTATAAATAATTATTCTAGGCTGTACAGTGGAAGTCACGGATAGGATCTGAGCTAGACTTCAGAGTAAAGTAGAATCCAGTACTTGAACAATATCAAAATTCTTCCCATATCATCCTGTCGATCTTCATTATACATCTTCCATTTTATCTCTCTGCTTTTGTAGACTATACTCTCTACAGATTTTGGTCCACAGGAATATACATGGTCAAGAACATGTCCAGAATCTTTCTTGCAGCTTCAGCCATTTAACAGTTTATTTTGTTCACCTAGGCTTTATCAGGGGGATACCGTTTAATGACTCATGTTATTTAAATTCTCTTTCAAAAGATTAAAATGATAGTTCTCATAGAAATATGGAATAAACATTTTCAAAAATCTATTAAACTTCTCAATGAGAAACCTTACTTTTAAAAGTTTAAGGAAAATAAAGGTATTTCTATTCAAAGTTTTTATTTCTATTTAGAAAAATAGAATGCTAGAATAACATTTCAGAATCACACACAAAAGAACAAAAGAGGCTGATTTCCTAGTGGACAATAAAAATATTTCTATTTGCATATGAACATTCACTTGCATTGCTATTTGACATGAAACATGGTCACTGCTATCAATTTTATTCAAATCAATGGCTACCTTTACAGAATTCTTAAATCCTCAATTAATAGTAGGCAGTATTCATAAACATAATAAAATAAAATGTATATAACACCAGAAGATTAACGTCCTCTTGGCCAACTAGTGTATTTTTCCTCCTTTCTTCTTCACTCTTTGATTCCTTTTTTGCTTCCTCCCTCCCTCCCACCTTTACTCCTTATCTTCAGTCTTCCCTCTGTCAAAAATCCAGGAACAGTAAATGTTAAAACCAGATGAGTAAAATAGGATTTGTTAAGAGTATAGTGCACATATAAGAACACCTCATAAACTGGGAGTTTTCAAATCCAAAAGGGATACAAACTTAGAGGTGTAATATTACAGGATGGCTTATAAAGTGAAAATAAGGAAGTTATTTTAACCTTTACAATGAGAGGTTGTTACAATAGCGGTTCCAGACATTAGGAGATTGGTTAAAAATGACTATCCTATGCCACTTTAGAAAGATACTAAAGTTTTTTTTTTATAATTATCCTTGGAGGGATTTATAAGAAACATCCTAAATTTTGCTTGGTCATGACAAACTAGATTTAGTTTTGCTTACATGGTTTAATTGGTTTTGTCTGAGGGATTTTCAAGCCTGGCCTTCATTTTACTTTAGCATCTCATTCACTTCTTCCCACTACCTCTCTCTCTTATTCCCTTCTCTCTCTTAAATTCTGACATGCATCTAATTAGCTAAGCTATTTGTCTTCACAGAATTAAATCAAGACAAACAGTCCACTTCAACCCTGTATCTTCTGTTCCAGCAATTCCTGTCTTGCCTCACTCTGCTGCAGATGTATAGGCCTTGGGAAATTACAGGTTTCCCACTGGTTCTTATAGCTTCTGGGAATTCTCAGCTCCCAGCTTTTTCCAAGGCTAATTCACCAACTTCCTTCAAATCTTTTTTTCTCAAGTCATCTTCTCAGTGATATCGCCTCTGTTTGATTTAAAATAGAACTAACACAATTCCATTACTCCTTCTCTTTTGCCTTGATCATTTTTTAAATACTATTTAACCCCTTCAAAGGTATCTCACTATTTAAATTTATATCGCTTTTATTTGTTGATGTCTATCTCTACCCTCTCTCATCAAAACACATTAGAATATAAGCTTTATGAATACAGAGATTTTTGCCTATTTTGTTCACAATTATATCCTGAGTCTAGAAAAATTCCTGACAAATTAGAGGTTCTAGACAAAGATATCTGTTGTAGATTTATTGAAAAATAAATGTCACAACAGGGAAAACAAGCAACAAAACTACAACTCCATTCTCAGAAGGTGATTCTAGTAGACTTTATATAAAGAAGTCTTGGACTTTCCTGGTGGTCCAGTGGCTAAAACTCCATACTCTCAATACAGGGGGACCAGGGTTTATCCCTGGTTGGGAAACTATTCCCACATGTCACAAATAAGAGTGCTCAGGCTGCAACTAAAAATTCCAAGTGCCACAACTAGAAGACCCCATGTGCCACAACTGACACCTGGTGCAGACAAATGAATTAATTGATTAAAAAAATAAAGTTTTCTGTTGAGAATAATCTGTTAAAGAAGACAAGCTAACAAATAAACACTGGTGAGATTCACTCTTCCTATTCTGGAAGCTATTAAATATATTTTTGAGGTCTCTTTATATTGAGGTCTCTTATATTCAGAGGTCTCTTTCCTTGGATACTTTTAGCCTGGTTATTCTGGATTTCTTCCACAAGTGTTGCATCAGGTATTTCAGAAAAGGTTAAATTTATGAATTAGACCAGAAAATGTCAAACTCTAGTCTGTGAGCTTTATCCTATCCACTGGTTGTTTTAATACCATCTGTGACCTAAGAATTATTCCTACATTTTAATAGTTGAAAAAATAAAAGAAATAACAGTTCATAGCATATAACTATCATATGAATTCAATTGTGTACATAAATAGAGTTTTATTGGAACATAATCACATTTATTCATTTCTGTGGTATATATGATTTTTTGTGCTGCAAGTTGCCGACTAAGGTCCGTCTAGTCAAGGCTATGGTTTTTCCAGTGGTCATGTATGGATGTGAGAGTTGGACTGTGAAGAAGGCTGAGTGCCGAAGAATTGATGCTTTTGAACTGTGGTGTTGGAGAAGACTCTTTTTTTTTTTTTTTTTTTTTTTTACACTCTTGAGAGTTCCTTGGACTGCAAGGAGATCCAACCAGTCCATTCTGAAGGAGACCAGCCCTGGGATTTCTTTGGAAGGAATGATGCTAAAGCTGAAACTCCAGTACTTTGGTCACGTCATACAAAGAGTTGACCCATTGGAAAAGACACTGATGCTGGGAGGGATTGGGGGCAGGAGGAGAAGGGGACGACAGAGGATGAGATGGCTGGATGGCATCACTGACTCAATGGACATGAGTTAGAGTAAACTCCGGGGGTTGGTGTTGGACAGGGAGGTCTGGCGTGCTGCGATTCATGGGGTCGCAAAGAGTCGGACATGACTGAATGACTGAACTGAACTGAGCTGAACTGAAGTGAACTGAAGATTCATGAGGGCTTCCCCCATAGTTCAGTTGGTAAAGAATCTGCCTGCAATGCAGGAAACTCCAGTTTGATTCCTGGGTTGGTAAGATCCCCTGGAGAAGGGATAGGCCACCCACTCAATTATTCTTGGGCTTCCCTTGTGACTCAGCTGGTAAAGAATCCACCTGCAGTGCAGGAGACCTGGGTTCGATCTCTGGGTTGAGAAGATCTCCTGGAGAGAGGAGGGGCTACCCACTCCAGAATTCTGGCCAGGAGAATTCCATGGACTATACAGTCTATGGGGTCACAAAGAGTCAGACATGACTGAGTGACTTTCAAGTCACTTCACAAGATGCATGAGTCCATATGATACAATAATAACAAAATAAAGTAACAAGCAGAGGAGATAAGACATATTCCCTATGGAAGAGTTTCAAATATTAGCAACAGAAGGAAAATAGCAATTAGAAAATTAGTAATCGTGGATGCAGAAATTAGTTTTTAGCAGAAATAGGATCTTTGTGCAGTCTCAAGGTATGTCCTACAAAATGATTAACATTGAAAAAGGGAAAACAAAGAAAATTCGCAAAATGAGAGCAAACATCACTTTTACCCGGTGGTCAAGAGCAAGGTTAACATCAGCAGTAATAGATATATGTCTATCATATACTCCTGCTATGACTAAGAAAGGCATGTGATCTCTGAGATATCCTTCCCAATAACAGATAACATCGATTTAATCAAGAGAAGATACCAGAAAAATCAAACTGAGGGGCATTCTATAAAACAAATAGTACTTTTCAAAAGCATAAGGGTTTTTAAAGAAAAGAAAATTCTGAGGCACTCCCCTACATTACAGGAAACTAAGGAGACATAACAGTTGAATGCAATGCAAGATCCTTGACTGGATCCTGGAAAAGAAAAGGACAATAGTTAAAAAAAAAAAAAAGATGAAATTCACATAACTTTTCACGTAAATTATATATTTTGGTTAATAGCATTGTATCAGTGTTAATGTCGTAGTTTTGATAAATATTCTATGGTTAAATAAGTTATTAGCATAAGGCAAAACTAGTGGAGATATATATAGAAATTATATATAATATTTTTGCAACTCTTCAGTGAATGTAAAATTATCTAGTCATAGAAAGTTTTTTCTTTTTTTTAATTAATGCTCTCTATTACCTTACCTTTTTTTCTCTTTTGTCCAGGAAGTCCCTAACAATACTGAGGAGGCTAACAAATACAACACAGTTCCTTAGTAAGCAGGCAGAGAATGGACAAACCAGCCTATATAACCCTTAAGCTGCTTCCTAAGCCTACTGACACTTTCTTTTCCCTGAGGAACAAACATAATCAGAAGTGAAAAGTGAACAGAAGTAGAAAGTCAGAGTGGCTTATCTTCTTTTCATGCCCAGAAGGAAGAAGAAAAGCAGCTCTTAGAAACCAGAGGAAAGAAATGGTGAATATGATGTATTATTTCCACACTTAAAAAAAATAATTTTATTGCTGGAGGAATAGTCTTCAAATAGCAAAATCTAGGCATTGTACTAAACACAGTTCAAATACGAAGTTTAGCATATTTATTATTTTACTCTTGTTCCTCATAGGTGTTTAAACAGAATAAAAGCAAATGGCAATCTGATTCCCTCATGTTCATGGAGAAGATGGGAATAGGACTGCCTGGAATGCTAATTAATGAAGATAAGTTTTCTAAAGAGCAGAGATGAGATGATTTTTAAATCATCTTATTAAAATGTAGAGGAAAACTTTTTTTTTTTATTTACACATATATTTCAGGCCACAAATTATCAATAGTTCTTTGACTTCATTATTTTCATCCATAACCAGGCAGAATAGGAGTGAGTATGCAGGAAAACAACATGAGTGAGTATTGGTATTCTCACCTATGAATATCAGCAGCAAGTAGTTCAAGCAAGAGTTAAATCCACTAAGTTGCAAGTGTGTGTTTGTGTTAGCTGCTCAGTCATGGTCGACTCTTTGCAACCCCATGGACTATAGCCCACAAGGCTCCTCGGTCCATGAAATTCTCCAGGCAAGAATACTGGAGTGGATTGCCATTCCCTTCTTCAGGGGATCTTCCAGACCCAGGGATTGAACATGGGTCTCCTGCACTGCAGGCAAATTCTTTACTGTCTGAGCCACCAGGGAAGCTGAAGTTGCAAAGTAATTAATCGCAAACTCTACTTAAATCACTAGCAATATCCTGTCACCCAAAGTGAGTGACCCTTTTCCCTCTAAGTCCCAGGGGAAGGATAACAAATTCTGTAACTTAGAGGGTCAAGCAGATAAAAATAACTGAGTACATTTTAAAAAATAACTGATAAAAATAACTGTGGCAGTGGTTCAGTTCAGTTTGGTTCGGTCACTCAGTCATGTCCGATTCTATGTGATCCCATGAACCGCAGCATGCTAGGCCTCACTGTCCATCATCAACTCCCAGAGTTCACCCAAACCCACGTCCATCTAGTCAGTGATGCCATCCAGACATCTTATCCTCTGCCATTCCCTTCTCCTCCTGCCCCCAATCCCTCCCAGGATCAGAGTCTTTTCCAATGAGTCAACTCTTCGCATGAGGTGGCCAAAGTATTGGAGTTTCAGCTTCAGCATCAGTCCTTCCAATGAATACCGAGGACTGATTTCCTTTAGAATGGACTGGTTGGATCTCCTTGCAGTCCAAAGGACTCTCAAGAGTCTTCTCCAACACCACAGTTCAAAAGCATCAATTTTTCGGCACTCAATTTTCTTCACTGTCCAACTCTCACATCCATACATGACCACTGGAAAAACCATAGCCTTGACTAGACGGACCTTTGTTGGCAAAGTAATGTCTCTGCTTTTGAATATGCTATCTAGATTGGTCATAACTTTCCTTCCAAGGAGTAAGCATCTTTTAATTTCATGGCTGCAAACACCATCTGCAGTAATTTTGGAGCCCCCCAAAATAAAGTATGACATTGTTTCCACTGTTTCCCCATCTATTTCCCATGAAGTGATGGGACCAGATGCCATGATCTTAGTTTTCTGAATGTTGCACTTTAAGCCAACTTTTTCACTCTCTTTCACTTTCATCAAGAGGCTTTTTAGTTCCTCTTCACTTTCTGCCATAAGAGTGGTGTCATCTGCCTATCTGAGGTTATTGATATTTCTCCCGGCAATCTTGATTCCAGTTTGTGCTTCTTTCAGCCCAGTGTTTCTCATGATGTACTCTGCATAGAAGTTAAATAAGCAAGGTGACAATATATAACCTTGACATACTCCTTTTTCTATTGGAACCAATCTGCTGTTCCATGTCCAGTTTTAACTTGCTTCCTGATCTGCATATAGGTTTCTCAAGAGGCAGGTCAGGTGGTCTGGCATTCCCGTCTCTTTCAGAATTTTCCATGGTTTATTGTGATCCACACAGTCAAAGGCTTTGGCATAGTCAGTAAAGCAGAAATAGATGTTTTTCTGGAACTCTCTTGCTTTTTCTATGATCCAGCAGACGTTGGCAATTTGATCTCTGGTTCCACTGCACAAACACAAAAACTTTTGTCTCAAGAGTTAATTGTTGCTTTACAAGAATGCAAGTGAAATATTTTCAGACTTTTTTTTTTCCCCAGAGAAGGCAAAACCCCAAAATTTTATATAAAATCTCTTCAGCATGTGATTTCTTTCCCACAGGAGTATTAGTACTACTTGACATATAAAGCCTTTGCTTCTTTTCCAAGAGAAGAATAGGCAACAGAGGCAGTGATATCCTAGGAGAGTAAGAGGACAGGGGTTTGTCATTAATAAAAGAGTATACACTTGCTAGAATTTGTTTTCTAAATCTTAGTTCAAAGAAGAATGGGTAACAAAGACTTAAAGAAGGTTTGATTTCCTCTAGAACACTTAAGGATATTGATACACTAAAGCATATGTAAACCTCCGAGAGGAGATTCAGTTCAGTTCAGTTCAGTTCAGTTCAGTCGTTCAGTCGTGTATGACTCTTTGCAACCTGATGAACCACAGCATGCCATGCCTCCCTGTCCATACAAACTCCTGGAATTTACACAAACTCATGTCCATAGAGTCGGTGATGCATCCAACCATCTCATTTTCTGTCATCCCCTTCTCCTCCTGCCCTCAATCTTTCACAGCATCAGTTCAGTTCACCCACTCAGTCGTGTCTGACTCTTTGTGACCCCATGAACCACAGCACGCCAGGCCTCCATGTCCATCACCAACTCCTGGAGTTTACTCAAACTCATGTCCATTAACTCGGTGATGCCATCTAACCATTTCATCCTCTGTTGTTCTCTTCTCCTCCTGCCTTCAATCTTTTCCAACATCAGAGTCTTTTCAAAAGAGTCACCTCTTCACATCAGGTGGCAAAAATATTGGAGTTTCAGCATCAACATCAATCATTAAATGAACACCGAGGACTGATTTCTTTTAGAAAGAACTGGTTGGATCTCCTTGCAGTCCAAGGAACTCTCAAGAGTCTTCTCTGAGAAAATAGTTCAAAAGTATCAATTCTTCTGTGCTCCGCTTTCTTTATAGCCCAACTCTCACATCCACACACGACTACTGGAAAAATCATAGCCTTGATTAAATGGAGCTTCATTGGCAAAGTAATGTCTTTACTTTTTAATATGCTGTCTAGGTTGGTCATAACTTTCCTTCCAAGGAGTAAGCATCTTTTAATTTCATGGCTGCAATCACTATCTGCAGTGATTTTGGAGCCCCCTCAAATAAAGTCATCCACTGTTTCCACTGTATCCCATCTATTTGCCATGAAGTGATGGGACCAGATGCCATTATCTTAGTTTTCTGAATGTTGCACTTTCAGCCAACTTTTTTACTCTCCTCTTTCACTTTCATCAAGAGGCTCTTAAGTTCTTCTTCCCTTTCTGCCATAAGGGTGGTGTCATCTGCATATCTGAGGTTATTGATATTTCTTCAGGCAATCTTGATTCCAGCTTGTGCTTCATCTAGCCCAGCATTTCTCATGATGCACTCTGCATAGAAGTTAAATAAGCAGGGTGACAATATACAGCCTTGACATACTCCTTTTCCTATTTGGAACCAGTCTGTTGTTCCATGTCCAGTTCTAACTGTTGCTTCCTGACCTGCATATAGGTTTCTCAAGAGGCAAGTCAAGAGGTCTGGTATTCCCATCTCTTTCAGAATTTTCCACCGTTTATTGTGATCCACACAGTCAAAGGCTTTGGCATAGTCAATAAAGCAGAAATAGATGTTTTTCTGGAACTCTCTTGCTTTTTCCATGATCCAGTAGATCATGGAAATTTGATCTCTGGTTCCTCTGCCTTTTCTAAAACCAGTTTGACAGCTGGAAGTTCACAGTTCACGTATTGCTGAAGCCTGGCTTGGAGAATTTTGAGCATTACTTAACTAGCATGTGAGATGAGTGAAATTGTGCGGTAGTTTGAGCATTCTTTGGCATTGCCTTTCTTAGGATTGGAATGAAAACTGACCTTTTCCAGTCCTATGGCCACTGCTGAGTTTTCCAAATTTGTGACATAATGAGTATAGCACTTTCACAGCGTCATCTTTTAGGATTTGAAATAGCTCAACTGCAATTTCATCACTTCCACTAGCTTTGTTCATAGTGGTGCTTCTTAAGGCCCACCTGACTTCACATTCCAGGATGTCTGGCTCTAGGTGAGTGATCATACCATTGTGATTATCTGGGTCGGTCATGAAGATCTTTTTTGTATAGTTCTTCACTGTATTCTTACCACCTCCTCTTAATATCTTCTGATTCTGTTAGGTCCATATCATTTCTGTCCTTTATTGAGCCCATCATTGCATGAAACATTCCCTTGGTATCTTTAATTTTCTTGAAGAGATCTCTAGTCTTTCCCATTCTATTCTTTTCCTCTATTTCTTTGCATTGATCGCTGAGGAAAGCTTTTTTATCTCTCCTTGCTATTCTTTGAAACTCTGTATTCAAATGAGTAAATCTTTCCTTTTTTCCTTTGTTTTTGAATTCTCTTTTCTTAGCTATTTTTAAGTCTTCCTCGGAGAGCCATTTTGCTTTTTACATTTCTTTTTCTTGGGGATTGTCTTGATCCCTGTCTCTTGTTCAATGTCACAAACTTCCCTTTATAGTTCATCAGGCCCTCTGTCTAGTGCCTTAAATCTATATCTCACTTCTACCATATAATCATAAGGGATCTGATTTAGGTCATACCTGAATGGTCTGGTGGTTTTCCCCACTTTCTTCAATTTAAATCTGAATTTGGTGTAAAGAGTTCATGATCTGAGCCACAGTCACCCTCCGGTCTTGTTTTTCCTGACTGTATAGAGCTTCTCCATCTTTGGCTGCAAAGGATAGAATCAATCTTATTTCAGGGTTGACTGTCTGGTGATATCCATGTGTAAGGTCTTCTCTTGTGTTCTTGGAAGAGGGTGTTTGCTATGACCAGTGCATTCTCTTGGCAGAACTCTATTATCATTTTCAATTTTTTCCCTAAATGTTTCAAAGTATGAAAAAGATATTTTATGGCTTTGGGAGTGCTAAAATGACATGTATCTAAATTCATCTGCATATGTGTATATATATATATATATATATAATATTTATGAAGTTTTGTGTTGGGTATTTCTGTACATTGGACACAGATCCATTTTCTTGGCCATCTCATGTTTCAGAATTTCTATCTAAGTTTGACAAAGTGTGACCAGCAGATTGTTTTACCCCAGGCAAATGTAACTAGTATTCTTGAGTTGGGTGAAAGCAGATGTTTGCAGAGCTTTTCTCACATTTCTGATTTTGGTACTTGAGCCTGTTCTTTATGCTATGATTATGTCTCTGCACTCTATAATCATGCCTCATCAATTCACGCTGGTTCCGTGTATCCTTGAAGTGTTTCTTTTGTGAACCTCACTTGTTGTTGCCCTACTCCAGCTGTCTATGGGAGCCTGCTGAGATTCATTTTTCAGCACATGTCCTTTTGAGAGCAATTGTCATCTCAGTGCATTTAGATAACTATATATATGTATACATACTTTTGTTTCTTTTGTTTGAACTGAAATTTTTATAGTTAAAATTTGACGTGTGTTACAAGTAAAATCTCACTGAAATGCAATCAAAGCCTTTAACTGGTAATCAGCATATCCTGACTTCAATGTTTTTTGCTTTGCCACTTGTTAATCATAATGACTTCACAAGGCCAGACATAGTTACCCTCTGTTTCTTTATCTGTGAAAAGAGAAAATCATGTTAAATGGCTGTGATCACAAAGGTTGTGATATTCAAAGATAGTGGTTCTCAAATAAGAAAACATTAAAATCATTCATGGGGCTTCCTTAAATGCAAATTACTGGGCCCCACACCAAAGATTTGATTTAGTAATTCAGGGGTGAGGGTCATGAATTTACAGTTTTTACAAGCACCCTTTGTAGTGATGACAGATGGTTTTCCAGAAAACATTTTTTGTGGCGCTACATTGTGAAACATCAGGCATCAGCACATTGCTATGTCCAACTTTGAACAATATACTAACTTAGTAAATTTCCTGATTCTATATGACTTTAATAATTTTAGAAGACTGCATGGGAACACAAGGCACAACAGTATAGTAGAAAGAGTAAGAACTCTGAAGTCACTTACACTTCAGATTGAATCTCATTTATCTCTGTAAACTCTTTGAACCTCAATTTCTTCATTTCTAAAATAAGCGGACTAACATTGCTTCATAATGATCCTATAAGGGTTCAGTTCAGTTGCTCATTTGTGTCAGAATCTTTGCAACCCCATATACTGCAGAATGCCAGGCTTCCCTGTTCATCACCAGCTCCCAAAGTTTACTTAAACTCATGTCCATTGAGTTCGTAATGCCATCCAAACCTCTCATCCTTTGTCATCCCCTTCTCCTCCTGCCTTCAATCTTTCCCAACATCAGGGTCTTTTCAAATGAGTCAGCTCTTCACATCAGGTGGCCAAAGTATTGGCCTACAAGTGTTAAATACATGTAATTATGTGCATTACATTTAGATTTTAATTCCTCCTTCCTTCACCACCTTCCTCCTAACTCTCTGCTCTCATTTTATTGCAAAGATGATTTGTCCACAATTCAGGCAGCTAACACAATAAGAAAGTTTAGTTATTTCAATATTTAACTGATAATTTTTTGTCTAGGCATGTACAAGTGACAGGGAGACTAGGTGACAAGAAAATATAATGAAAGTGAATAATACACACCACCAGTTCTCAGAAAGTTTCACTCTAATAAATATTGAGAAGAACTAAGGATACAAAGTCCAACTTTGCAATGTGAGATAGGATGAGATAGTAGAGTCAAAGAATGCATCTGAGTGAAGAATTTGCCTTCACCTGTATTTTTTTTTCTTTTTTAAAATTTAGATAACTATATATGTATATATACACACACATACTTTTGTTTCTTTTGTTTGAACTGAAATTTTTATAGTCAAAATTTGACGTGTGTTACAAGTAAAATCTCACTGAAGTGCAATGAAAGCCTTTAACTGGTAATCAGGATATCCTGAATTCAATTTTTTTGCTTTGCCACTTGTTAATCATAATGACTTCTCAAGGCCAGACATACTGTATGAAACAGAAACATACTCTCTGTTTCTTTATCTGTGAAAAGAGAAAATCATGTTAAATGATTTTAAATCATGTTAAAATGAGTTTCTAGATAAGAAAGGCATTTTAGAAAAAGTCTATAGAATAAGAGAGGCATAGACAAGAACTCTTTGTTTTTGGAACTATATCATGTGTATAATGGCAGAAAGTGAAGAGGAACTAAAGAACCTCTCTATGAAGGTGAAAGAGGAGAGTGAAAACGCTGGCTTAAAACTCAACATTGAAAAAAATGAAGATTGTGGCATCTGGTCCTATCACTTCATGGCAAATAGATGGAAAAAAACGTGGAAACAGTGTCACATTTCATTTTTTTTGGTTTCAAAATCACTGCAGATGGTGACTACAGCCACAAAATTATAAGATGCTTGCTCCTTGGGAGAACAGCTATGACAAATCTAGACAGCATATTAAAAAGCAGAGACACCACTTTGCCAACAAAAGTCCAAAAATTTAAAACTATGACTTTACCAGTAGTCATGTATGCACGTGAGAGTTGGGCCATAAAGAAGACTGAGTACCAAAGAGTTGAAGCTTTCAAACTGTGGTGCTGGAGAAGACTCTTGCTAGTCCCTTGGACTGCAAGGAGATCCAACCAGTCAGTCTTACAGAAAATCAACCCTAAATATTCATTGGGAGGGCTGGGGGTTGAAGCTGAAGCTCCAGTACTTTGGCCAACTGATGCAAAGAGCTGACTCATCGGAAAAGACCCTGATGCTGGGAAAGTTTGAATGCAGGAGGACAACAAAGGGACAACAGAAGACGGATGGTTGGATGGCATCACTGACTCAATGGACATGAGTTTGAACAAACTCAGGGAGATAATGCAGGACACGGAAGACTGATGTGCTGCAGTTCATGGGGTTGCAAAGTGTCAGACGTGACTTAGCGACTGAATAACAACAACACACACACACATATATACACACATATATGCAAATAATATATATATAAATAACTTGTTAATCATATGTATTTTGATTTTTTGTCAACTTGGCAAATGGACTAATAATCATTTCCTTGTTCATGATTATACAATCAGGGCATATTTTAGCAGGGATACATCATCTGCTGCACAAGCATCACTCATACGACTGGCCATTGGAGCTGGTCACTGGGTGCATCTTAGCTGAAGTTATTTGCTAAAAGTTGGGCTTCTCCTCCATGTGGATCTCTCCACAAGATCTACCTTAAAACTGGATTCCAACAATGAATATTATTGACAAGGGTGAAAGCAGAAGCAAATCTCTTTAAGCCTGGCTTTCGGGTTTGAATCTTAGTTACATCTGTAAAGTTATTGGGCCTTAATTTCTTCACCTATAGAATGGTAGTTGTAAGCTTATATTATAGAGATGACACACAGGGTAATATATGTAAACTCATTAACTGAATTTAGATATTAGGTAAACAGCATGACTTCGACCATATTCAAATGGAGAAATTCAGTCATGAGCGTATGGTGATGGTGACAGTGACTGGACACCACCTTTCAATGGGAAGAGTACAAAGATGTTATGGCCATCATCACTACCACAGTGAGAGCAAGGCAGCAGGGCTAAAGAAACAACAGAGATCAAAACATGGAAAACTTTATAAACTATCCTTAATGCTTCACTTTCATCTTGAAGCTAAAAGAGTGTCCTTTTAAACAGCAGAGAGACAGACACATATTTGGTTTGTAATTCGATTATTTTGACAGCATTGTGGGCATGGTTTTGAGCAGGGTACAACTGGAGTAAAAGCAACCAGATTTAAACTGCCACAATTTTTTAGATGTCTGGGCATAAAAATTATTCTGAGAGAACAGTTACAGAAAAGAAAGTGACAGAATGGAGACAGAGATTTAGATATTGGAGACTGAGGCTGGAGATGAAGGGATTTGTTTTCTGATAACTCTAAGGAAGGCAGCCTGGACATGTCTGGTGGGGAGGGAGGAAGGGGAACTGTGGGAAGATGATGTATTTAATTTGGGACATTTGAGGTTAAAGGAGAGATTTCAGAGATAGTGGTACTATTTTGAGCTCAAACTTGTTGAATTTTTGCTTTGTAGGCAGATGGTACAGAAAGAAAATATAACCGCAAAAAATAGTCTAATATTTGTGGCACAATAAAGGAAACTTCACTTTTTAAGAAAAGTCCGTAAATGATGGAATTACATGTCTTAAGGAGAACAGCTAAAAGACACCTATGTATTAGAATTAAGAGAAAATACAGTGCTTTCTCTATTTGTTTAAATGTTAATTGCTAATTAGCAATTCATGAATTGATATTAACCTATTCATAGAATGTGAATGTATATTCTTGCAAAGATGTCTAGTTTAAAGTTTCTGTGGAGGTTGGTGCCATTGTCTGAGTTTATTTACCCTTTATTGATTTGTACATCTTATAGAAAAGAGATGTCAAGATCCTTGTCTCTGCTCTGTCCTCCGCAGTATCCATGAGTAGTTTTCTGCTTCTTCAATAATCGAAACTAAAGAATTGCTATTGAACCCCTTTTCTCCTTGATCCATACTCAGCCCCTCCCTAGTAAGATAGTGGCCTTTTAAAGAAAAACTCATGCAAATCTGACACATGAGTTGGTAAATCAATGTATGCTATCTTTCAAATCTCTTAATCAACCAAGTATAGAATACTTACATTGTAGAACACATCTCTTCCATATCCATTTTATACTGCAAGTATTCTAGCCAAAACCCAGCTGTTTTTACTCTAAAATAATGCATATGTGCTCAGTCACTTCAGCTGCGTCTGACTCTTTGTGACCCCATGGACTGTAGCCTGCCAGGCTCCTCTGTCCATGGGGATTCTCCAGGCAAGACTACTGGAGTGGGTTGCCATTTCCTTCTCCAGGGAATCTTCCTGACCCAGGGATCAAGCTGGTGTCTCTTATGTCTCCTGCATGGGCAAGCAGGTTCTTTACCACCAGTGCGCCACTGGGGAAGCCCCCAAATAATGTATATATCCTATCAATGTTTCATGCATACATTAATGAATTAAATTGTATCAATATAACTTCTGTTAAATCTAAGATCCTTCTGCACTGCTTTCCTCTGGCTCCATGTTGCCATTCTTATTTAATCCCACTCACTCAGGGAAAATAAACTCTTTAGACTCTTTTGAACACAATTCTAATTCATATAACCAAAATGCTACTCCTGTTGTATTAATTTTATTTTTTTCAAGGTTTATTGAGATAAATTAACATATAAAGTTGTGTAAGTTTAAGGTATAATAGTCAATGATTTGATAAACACATACTGTGAAAGTATTGCCACAGTGAGGGTAGTCAATATATTAATTATCCCACATAGTTATCTTTTTTTCTGTGTAAGAATTTTAATACCTACTATTTTAATGATCTGCAAGTACAAAATCTAATACTGTTAACTGTAGTCACTATGCCTTACGTTGCATCCCCAGAACTTACTAATCTCATCACTTAAGTTGGTACCCCTTGACCACCTTCACTCCTCTCTTGGCAATAGTAATTTACTCTCTGTTTCTATGAATTGGGGTTGTATAGATTACAGGTATAATTCAGGTCAAACAATATTTGTTTTTCTCATATTTATTTCAGTTTAAATTTAAATATTTAAATTAAATATTGTTGCAAATGATAGCATTTTCTTATTTTTTATGGTTAAACAATACGTATTTGCAAGGTTTTCAGTCTTTCACCATTGACAATGATGTTAGCTATGGGCTGTTTATAGGTGGATTCCATTATGTTGAGGTAGTTTTCTTCTATCACTAGTTCATTAAGTGTTTTTATCATGAAAAGGTCTTGAATCTTGTCAAATGTTTTTTCTTCATCAATTGATATAATTATTTTTTTGTCCATTCCGTTATGTGCTCTATTACATTGGTTGATTTTCATTTTTTATTTCATATATTGAACTGTACTTGAATTCCAGGAATAAATCTCACTTTGTCATGCAATATAAATCTTTTAATGTGCTGCTGAATTCAGTTTGCAAGGGCATTGTTGAGATTTTTACACAAATAATAATAAGAAAGATAGGTCTATAGTTTTGCTGTATTGTCTATGTCTGGCGTTGGCATCAAAGTAATGAAGTCCTCATAAAATGAGGACTTATTTCTTCCTCTTTAATTTCTTGGAAGTTTCAAGAGTATTGGTGCTAATTCTTCTTTAAATGTTTGGTACATCTGTTTAGTGAAGCCATGTGAACCTAGGCTTTGTTGGGTTGCACAGCGACAGGGGATTTGATTATTGATTGAAATAACTTACCAGCTACTGGTTTATTGAGATTTTTCTATTTCTTCTTAATTCAGTCTGGATAAGTGGGTGTTTTTAGGAATTTATACACTTCTTTTAGGATATCAAAATTGTTGGTATATAATTGTTTATAACACTATTTTATAATTCATTTATCTTCTTGTGTCATAGGTAGTAATATCCCCCTTTCATTTATTTACATATTGTGTACCCATTAAGATAGACTAACAGTTTTAAAAAATATTTTTGTCACATATTCTAGGCACCAAATTTTTAATAACACAGGTTAATATATCTACCCATGTATTAAATTTACTACAAAACTTTATATTTTCACTTAGTTTCATGTTCTAGCTTCACGCCATCTAGCATCCTTTGGTTCCCTTTTGTGTTTCATATGGAGTTGGCATTGTGTTAATAAACTCCCTAAGTTTTTGTTTATCTAGGAATATTTTAATTTCTTTTTCACGTTTGAAGGATTCTTTTCCCTGAATTTAATGTTCTTTGTTGACAGTTTTAGTCTCTAAGCATCTAAGTGTGTATCCCAATCTGTACTGGCCTGTAAAGTTTATTCTGAGAAATCTGCTGACAATCTTATGAAAGTTTTCTTTTATGTGATGAGTCACTTATCTCTTGCTGCTTTCAAGATTCTTTGTGACTCCTGGTAGTTTATAAAAATGAATGTGTAACTGTGCAGTTCTATTTGAATTTAGAGGTTTTCAAAATTATACGTCAGTTTATTTCATCAGATGTGGGAAGTTTTCAGCCATTATTATTTTGAAATAAGCTTTCCGTCCCTTTTTGTCTCTCCTTCTGGAATTTCTATAATGTGTATTTCAATCCATTGGATCAGTTCAGTTCATTCGCTCTGTTTGTGTATGACTCTTTGAGACCCCATGGACTGCAGTGCACCAGGCCACCCTGTCCATCACAAACTCCTGGAATTTACTCAAACTCATATCCATTGAGTTGGTGATGCTATCCAGCCATCTCAGCCTCTGTTGTCCCTTTCTCTTCTCATCTTCAATCTTTCCCAGCATCAGGGTCTTTTCAAATGAGTCAACTCTTCACATCATGAGCCACAGTTTTGGAGTTTCAGCTTCAGTATTAGTCCTTCCAATGAATATTCAAGACTGATTTCCTTTAAGATGGATTGGTTGGATCTCCTTGCTGGCCAAGGGACCCTCAAAAGTCTTCTCCAATATTACAGTTCAAAAGCATCAATTCTTCGGCACTCAGCTTTCTTTATAGTCCAAATCTCAAATCCATACATGACTACTCAAAAAACCATAGCCTTGACTAGACAGACCTTTGTTGGCAAAGTAATGTGTCTGCTTTTCAATATGCCGTCTAGGTTGGTCATAGCTTTTCTTCCAAGGAGCAAGAATCTTTTAATTTCATGGCTACAGTCAACATCTGCAGTGATTTTGGAGCCCCCAAAAATGAAGTCCGTTCTGTTTCCACTGTTTTCCCATCTATTTCCCAGGAAGTGATGGGACCAGATGCCATAATCTTTGTTTCCTGAATGTTGAGTTTTAAGCCAGCTTTTCCACTCTCCACTTTCACTTTCATCAAGAGGCTTTTTAGTTCTTCTTCACTTTCTGCGTAAGGGTGGTGTCATCTGCATATCTGAGGTTACTGAGATTTCTCCCAGCAATCTTGATTCCAGCATGTGCTTCTTCCAGCCCAGCATTTCTCATGATGTACTCTGCATATAAGTTAAATAAGCAGGGTGACAATATACAGCCTTCACGTACTCCTTTTCCTATTTGGAACCAGTCTGTCATTCCATGTCCAGTTCTAACTGTTGCTTCCTGATCGGCATACAGATTTCTCAAGAGGCAGGTCAGGTGGTCTGGTATTCCCATCTCTTTCAGGCTTTCCCACAGTTTATTGTGATCCACACAGTCAAAGGCTTTGGCATAGTCAATAAAGCAGAAATAGATATTTTTCTGGAACTCTCTTTCTTTTCCATGATCCAGCAGATGTTGGCAATTTGATCTCTGGTTCCTCTGCCTTTTCTAAATCCAGATTGAACATCTTGAAGTTCATGGTTTACATACTGTTGAAGCCTGGCTTGGAGAATGTTAAGCATTACTTAACTAGCATGTGAGATGAGTGCAATTGTGCATTAGTTTGAACATTCTTTGGCATTGCCTTTCTTTGGGATTGGAATGAAAACTGACCTTTTCCAGTCCTGTGGCCACTGCTGAGTCTTCCAAATTTGCTGGCATATTGAGTGCAGCACTTTTACAGCACCATCTTTTAGGATTTGAAATAGCTCAACTGAAATTCCATCACCTCCACTTGCTTTGTTTGTAGTGATGCTTCCTAAGGCCCACTTGACTTTGCATTCCAGGATGTCTGGCTCTAGGTGGGTGATCACACTATTATGATTATCTGGGTCATGAAGATCTTTTTTGTATAGTTCTTCTCTGTATTCTTGCCACCTCTTCTTAATATGTTCTGCTCCTGTTAGGTCCACACCATTTCTGTCCTTTATTGTGCCCATCTTTGCATGAAATGTTCCCTTGGTATCTCTCGTTTTCTTGAAGAGATCTCTAATCTTTCCCATTCTATTCTTTTCCTCTATTTCTTTGCATTGAGCACTGAGGAAGGCTTTCTTATCTTTCCTTGCTATTCTTTGGAACTCTGCATTCAAATGGGTATATCTTTCCTTTTCTCCTTTGTCTTTCGCTTCTCTTCTATTCACAGCTATTTGTAAGGCCTCCTTAGGTGACCATTTTGCCTTTTTACATTTCTTTTCCTTGAGGATGGTCTTGATCACTGCCTCCTGTACAAAGTCACAAACCTCCATCCCCAGTTCTTCAGACAATCTATCAGATCTAAATCCCTTAAATCTACTTGTCACTTCCACTGTATAATCATAAGGGATTTGATTTTGGTCATACCTAAATGGTCTAGTGGTTTTCTCTACTTTCTTCTATTTAATTCTGAATTTGGAAATAAGGAGTTCATGGTCTGTACCATAGTTATCTCCCAGTCTTTTTTTTTTTTTTGCTGACTGTATAGAATTTCTCCATCTCTGGCTAGGGAAAATATAATCAATCTGATTTTGGTGTTGACCATCTGGTGATGTCCATTTGTAGAGTCTTCTTCTGTGTTGTTGGAAGAGGGTGTTTTCTATGGCTCGTGTGTTCTCCTGGCAAAACCCTATTACCCTTTGCCCTGTTTCATTCTGTACTCCAAGGTCAAATTTGCCTGTTATCCAGGTATCTCTTGACTTCCCACTTTTGCATTCCAGTCCCCTATAATGAAAAGGAGATTTTTTTGGCTGTTAGTTCTAGAAGGTCTTATAGGTCTTCACAGAACCGTTCAACTTCAGCTTCTTCAGCATTATTGGTCGGGGCGTAGACTTGGATTACTGTGATATTGAATTGTTTGCCTTGGAACTGAACAGAGATCATTCTGTCATTTCTGAGATTGCATCCAAGTACTGCATTTCAGACTCTTTTGTTGACTATGATGGCTACTCCATTTCTTCTAAGGGATTCTGGTCCACAGTAGTAGATATAAAGGTCATCTGAATTAAATTCATACACTAGTAGATATAATTGTCATCTGAGTTAAATTCACCCATTCCTGTCCATTTTAGTTTGCTGATTCCTAAAATGTCAATGTTCACATCAACATTTCAAAGGCAAAATGGTTGTCTGAGGAGGCCTTACAAATTGCTATGAAAAGAAGATAAGCAAAAGGCAAAAGACAAAAGGAAAGATATACCCATTTAAATGCAGAGTGCACTTGATGTTATTCTATAAATCTCTTAGGTTTTATTCATATTTCTTACTTCTATTTTTTTCTCTTCTTATTTAATGACTTCAATTAACTTGTGTTCAAGCTCGATCATTCTTTATTCTGCCTAAAAAAGTCTGCGATTGAAATCTTCCAGTGAATTTTTTTTTCAACTCTAGAATTTCTTTTTGGTTCTTTTTGAATTTCTTTTTGTTGGTATTCTCATTTAGTTCATGGGCTGCTTTCCTGGCTACATTTTTTTTTAATAGGTAGTCTCTTTAAGTTATTGAACATTTTTATGACAGAAGCACAAGATATTAAGAAGAGGTGGCAAGAATACACGGAAGTACTGTACGAAAAAGATCTTCACAACCCAGATAATCATGATGGTGTGATCACGCATCTAGAGCCAGACATCGTGGAATGTGAAGTCAAGTGGGTCATAGAAAGCATCACTATGAACAAAGCTAGTGGAGGTGATGCCATTCCAGTTGAGCTATTTCAAATCCTGAAAGATGGTGCTGTAAAAGTGCTGCACTCAATATGCCAGCAAATTTGGAAGACTCAGCAGTGGCCACAGGACTGGAAAAGATCACTTTTCATTTCAATCCCAAAGAAAGGCAATGCCAAAGAATGTTCCAACTAATGCACAATTGCACTCATCTCACATGCTAGTTAAGTAATGCTCAAAATTCTCCAAGCCAGGCTTCAGCAATACGTGAACCATGAACTTCCTGATGTTCAAGCTGGTTTTAGAAAAGGTAGAGGAACCAGAGATCAAATTGCCAACATCTGCTGGATCATGGAAAAAGAAAGAGAGTTCCAGAAAAATATCTATTTCTGCTTTATTGACTATGCCAAAGCCTTTGACTGTGTGGATCACAATAAACTGTGGAAAATTCTGAAAGAGATGGGAATACCAGACCACCTGACCTGCCTCTTGAGAAATCTGTATGCAGGTCAGGAAGCAACAGTTAGAACTGGACATGGAACGACAGACTGGTTCCAAATAGTAAAAGGAGTACTTGTAGGCTGTATATTGTTATCCTGCTTATTTAACTTCTGTGCAGAGTACATCATGAGAAACGCTGGACTGGAAGAAACACAAGCTGGAATCAAGATTGCCGGGAGAAATCTCAATAACCTCAGATATGCAGATGACACCACCCTTATGACAGAAAGTGAAGAGGAACTGAAAAGCCTCTTGATGAAAGTGAAAGAGGAGAGTGAAAAAGTTGGCTTAAAGCTCAACATTCAGAAAACGAAGATTATGGCATCCGGTCCCATCACTTCATGGGAAATAGATAGGGAAACAGTGGAGAGAGTCAGACTTTATTTTTTTGGGCTCCAAAATCACTGCAGATGGTGACTGCAGCCATGAAATTAAAAGACGCTTACTCCTTGGAAGAAAAGTTATGACCAACTTAGATAGCATATTCAAAAGCAGAGGCATTACTTTGCTGACTAAGGTCCGTCTAGTCAAGGCTATGGTTTTTCCAGTAGTCATGTGGTGTTGGAGAAGACTCTTGAGAGTCCCTTGGACTGCAAGGAGTTCCAACCGGTCCATTCTGAAGGAGATCAGCCCTGGGACTTCTTTGGAAGGAATGATGCTAAAGCTGAAACTCCAGTACTCTGGCCACCTCATGCGAAGAAGTAACTCATTGGAAGAGACTTTGATGCTGGGAGGGATTGAGGGCAGGAGGAGAAGGGAACGACAGAGGATGAGATGGCTAGATGGCATCACTGACTTGATGGACGTGAGTCTGAGTGAATTTCGGGAGTTGGTGACGGACAGGGAGGCCTGGAGTGCTGCGATTCATGGGGTCGTAAAGAGTCGGACACGACTGAGTGACTGAACTGAACTGATGATAGTTATTATTAAATTATTGTTAGCTAATTCATACATCTGTATTATTTTTAGTTTTGGTTTCCATAATTTTATTTTGTTCCCTTGAGTGGGTCGTTTTTGCTATTTCTTTATATGCCTTTAATCTTTTTCTGGAACACAGGAATTTGGGGGGCAATAAAACAAAAAACCTCTGTATTCCTATTATACACATTGACTTTATGAACATTTGCTAGTCAGCCTAGATAAAGGTTTGCACATGTGCTAAGTTGATTTAGTCATGTCAAACTCTTTGTGACTATATGGACTGTACCTTGCCAGGCTATTCTGTACAGTAAGAAATTTTAATATCTACTATATAACAGTTTGCAAGCATACAATATTAAAATTAATTTAGTATTGTTAAGTATAGTCAATACATCATACATTTCACCCCCAAAACTTATTCATCTTGCCTGGGGATTCTCCAGACAAGAATACTGGAGTGGGATACAATGCCTTCCTCCAAGGGATGTTCTCAACCCAGGGGTTGAACCCACATCTTTTATGTCTCTTGCATTGGCAGGTGGGTTCTTTACCACTAGAGCCACCCGGGAAGCCCAGCTAAAAGTATTAGGACCTCTCAAACCTTTTCTTGCTGCTTGTTCCCCTTGTAATCTGCATGTGGAAATACAGCTCTAACATGCAATGGAGCTTGCTTATTGTTAGTGGCTTCAAGACTCTACCACAGCTCCATAAGTGGTCCAAGAAATGTAAGATAAAAACCATTCCACCAGACAACTTTCTAACAAGCTAGAATGTTGGATGTACTCTTGTTTCCATCCAATGGGAGAGTCCAAATATGGTAGTCTTTTTT